>NW_015172568.1:495093-548810 GCF_001447785.1 Gekko japonicus
TGTAGTAGATAACTCACTGAAAATGTCAAGACAGTGTGTGACTGCAATAAAGAAGCCCAATGCTATGCTGGGGATTATTAGGAAGGGTATTGAAAACAGATCAGCCAATATCAGAATGCCCCTATATAAATCAATGGTGAGACCTCATTTGGAATACTGTGTGCAGTTCTGATCACCACACCTTAAAAAGGATATTATAGCTTTGGGAAAAGTGCAGAAAAGGGCAACTCGAATGATAAAAGAGTTGGAACACTTTCCCTATGAGAAAAGGTTAAAGTGCTTAGGGCTCTTTAGTTTGGAGAAACGACGACTGAGGGGTGACATGATTGAGGTTTATAAGATTATGCATGGGATAGAGCAGGTAGAGAAAGAGGTACTTTTCTCCCTTTCTCACAATACAAAAACTCGTGGGCACTCAATGGAATTGCTGAGCGGTCGGGTTAGAATGGATAAAAGGAAGTACTTCTTCACCCAAAGAGTGATTAACACATGGATTTCACTGCCACAGGAAGTGGTGGCGGCTACAAGCATGGACAGCTTCAAAAGGGATGCCAATGTTGGATCAGGCCAAAGGCCCATCCAGTCCAACACTCTGTGTCACACAGTGGCCAGAAATACCAGGTGCCATCAGGAGGTCCAGCAGTGGGGCCAGGACATTAGAAGCCCTCCCACTGTTGACCCCCCCCCCAAGAACCAAGAAGACAGAGCATCACTTGCCCCAGAGTCCCTATCTAGACCTTGTGGCTAATAGCCACTGGTGGACCTCCATATGCTTATCTAATTCCCTTTTGAAGCCGTCTATGCTTGTAGCCACCACCACTTCCTGTGCTCAGCAGGCTTTATTTAGGGCAACCTCTAACAATTTGCAGAATATATATATTATGAGTTACCTCACATATAAGTTACTCAAGTTTTATAATTTACCTCAAGTTCAAATTAAATGAAAGCAATATTTTGATCAATCTCAATTTTTAAAGCATTATTTTAAAGGGAAAGAAAATAATCTGAGGCTTGTTTATGTTGAATAAGTAACAACAGATAAATGCCAAGGAGGCTACAGGCAATCTTGATTAAAGTCACTGCTACACATGCACTTACATGCTGCCTCAGTGTTAACCTTGTCAAATATCCAGGCAAAGAAAGCTCCTGTGGGTATTGTTTGTGAAAGATATCTCACATCCAATGACAGTCCTTAGAAACACATGTCAGTATTATGTTTCAAAGAAAATTTAGGTTACAACTGCAGTCATTGTTGAGAACGAAGAGCCGGAAACGTTCTCAAGTGAATATCCAAGATTATTTTGCAGTTTAGCAAAGCTGAGGTAGAATCCTGACTGAGGCAAACAGGGGCTGATTGGGCTTGATTTATACAAACAGGAGTCAGAGCTGGCAGTGAAGTGACAGCAGGGCCAGATTAAGACATACTGGGGCACTAGGCTATGTCAACTTTAACAGGCCCATAGCATTACCAAACGAAAAGGGGAAAAAAGTATCAAACTTGACATTTAGTACTATTTTGTATTTGGAAGCCCCTCCTAAATGTGAGGCCCTAAACTGTAGCTTGCACATGGATGCAGCTCTGAGTAGGGTGGCCAGGGAACTTGGGGTGTCTGCCACCTAGGTTTGACCAGCCTCCCAGGAGACCTCCAGCCACCACCTGGAGGATGGCAACCCTGCAGGAGGAAGATCTCCTTTTGGAATGCCTTCCTTCCAGATGGGGCCACTGGACTCCTGTTTTATTATAACTCCCTGAATACAGAAAACCAGCACAGGAAGCAGGAAGCAGAGCCCTTCTCTTAGCTGAAAAAAGTTCGAATCCAGTGGCACCATCTGGAATTCTCATTATGGAAGGCATTCCACTGGACTCAAACCTTCTTCTGTTGCTTCAGACCAACACGGCTACCCAACGGAAACTACCTTCTCTTAATTGTATCAGTCCTCAATTTAACATGGAGTTTGTGTTATGTAAAGGAACATTCAAAGCTTGATCCCACCACTTTCAGCTGTAAGAGGTGCAGTCCATTCAACGACCTCAGGGCACTGCCATGTCATTGCCACCTTATTCTCCAGTGTGTGTGATTCAGGCCTTACTCTTGCTGTGCTACATGCCTATTCACTACTAGGGCTAGGCACCCAGGCTTGTCAACCAGAAATATTATTCACATTCTTTCAGTTTATTTGTTATTTTTTATTATAATTATAAAAGTGAAGGACCCACAAGGACTTACAAGGGGAATCTCATTTCCTCTTCACCCACCATTTCCTTTCCACCCATCCGCCAACCTACCTTCATCTCTCCCCCCACCCCAATCTTCAGTGTTCCCTCTTTTCCTACCCCTGGCAGCCTCTCTCTGAGAAAAATCTGACCAAGTTGCACAGCACCAGCCACTGGGCTAGGCTCAATTGCATGGTGGAGAACTCGCAAGCACTTGCAAGGGGCACTTCAGTTTCCATTGTATCTCCTCCGCAAACTGTTTCCTCCCACAATTGTCATCATCAGCATTACCACAGTGATGAGACTTCCGGTTTATGGCGACACGCTGGCAGACGCATCTCCCGGACTTCCTGGGGATGTGATCTGTGCACCAGCGGAAAGGGGGGGCGACGGGTCGCTACCCCCCTGGAGCCTTGGCAAAAGGCTCCTAGACATGGGGCTTTTGAGGGGTGACCTCTTCACCAGCGCGATGATGGGGAATTGAGGTGCTCCTCCACCCCGACGGTCCTGCTGCTGAGTGTCCGTATGGATCTAGAGCCACTGACTGGGACAAGCGTCAGAGATCGAGCATTGTGAACGTGTGCCGAGCGAGGTCGTATGACCAACAATGAACAGTGAGTCAAGTTAAAGTGAATACAAGAATTTAAAAATAAAGCTATCCCCTGGGAACAGCGAAAAAACTGAGCGGGGGAGGGGCCCCTCCCATGCGCATGAACGAAACAATGAAATACAAAGGGGGGAGCAGAAGAAAAAGCGTTAAAATCTGTTTTGAGAGACTTACCAGAGCGCGGCTAAGCGTTTGGGCGTATTTCAGAGACTTTAGCAAGTTTTCATAAAAGTAAACAATCCTTAAAGATAGTGGGGAAGAGGGCAGAGAAAGACAAACCAGCAAAAGTGAAACAAGCCGGGATCTTGAGCCCTCGACCGGAAGAGGTCACTGAGTTCTCCAAAATGTTGGCAGATTCCTTGTGCCCTTTTCTGGACCAGAACATCAAACATCAAACGACAGCTGACAAATCTAAACCAGAATCTTGCAACTCAGCAGCTCCAACTGACTAAGACTTTAAAAATAACAGAACAAATGACTGAGAAGGTGAAAGAAATGGACGCCAACACTAAAAAAGTCAAGAAAAAGGTGCAAAAGCTGGAAAAGAAACAAGCTTCGGAAGAATCACAACTTTTACAGCTGCAAATGGAGAAAGCAAATTTGGTCCTACGGTTTCAAGGGGTCCCAGAATTAAAAGGTGAGAATCTAAAGCAACTCCTGAGTGAAGCATTAGCCCCAGTTACAGATTTGAAAGCGGAGTATCTTGCAAGCAAAATGGATGTGGTCTATATGTCCTATTCCATGTACATCAAAAAGAATAATCTGCCTGGGGAAATAGTGGCTAGATTCTCAAAGCGACATGTGAGGGATTTTATCCTGAAAGCAACTACAGGAACACCCTTGAAAATCGGGGACAATACCATCAGGATTCTAAAAGACATTCCATTTGAAATAAGACAAAAGAGAAAGAAATATAAAGACTTAATCCTTTTTCTACAAACAAACAGCATTGTCTACACATGGTTAATTCCAGAAGGAGTCATTTTCAAACTACACGATAAAAAAAAAAGATTGACTCTGTCTCCAAAGCACGTGAGTTCCTGAGAGTGCAGCTGGGAGAGACAGCCGAGATCGAGAAGGAAGAAGATGATAGCAAATCCAGTGGTGAATTGGACTCGGTGTCTTCCGACGAGGACTCTCTTTCCGATAAGGGGGCAGCTGCCCCCAAGCATACATATAAATTGAGGATTAGAAAAGGTAAGACAAAATGAAGGCTGAAGGACTCTGAATTGTGCCTTAAACTTTAGTTTTATTATGAGATGCTCTGGGGTTCTCTTAAACAGTTAAAACATTGGATAAAAAGATTAAAAAATTAGCATAACCAACTATGTTCAAAGTAATACTAGCAATTTAAGATTAACATTTATATAAGCTATTGTTATGATCTCCTATACTTGGGGTTTTAGTTAGTAGTGGTTCTCTTTCCTTTCTCCCTAGATGTAGTTACCCCTTCCCAATTTTTCATTGTGGTTTGTAGTCTATTAAAAAATGCAATAAAAAATCCCCTCCAGGGGGCCTAAAAAAAGCATTACCACAGTGACGGGGCCCCAGCGATGACAAAAGTTATCATGGTCTCCTGCCGTGACATGGTAGGTGAGACACTGTTTTTCTGGTTATTCAAAGTAAGCATGACATAAGGGGTATGATGGCCTGAGAAAATTATGTATACAAGCATGGAGGTATGACATCGAGTTACTGGAGTGCTCAGTTCCTTTATCCTGTTCCCAAATTCTTCCCTTTCTATTCTGTTGCAAGGGAGAGAAACATTACCTTCCTAGACATCCAATTTACATTATGCCAAAGTTGGAGAAGTACAGCCACTGATATTAGCAAAAGGGTTTACATAGTATACCAGTTTGTATGTGCTGTTTCCTCTGTGCTACACAACACTGGCTCCTTTTACAAACACACCAGTTTAAGAGTTAAAGGTTTTCAGTCCGTGTGTCTTTATTCCCTTGTCCCATAGTAGGAGACTGCTAAAGCAACAATTTCCCACCTGGGGTAGTGAAGATTCAGAAACTTGCTGGTCTGGACTAAGGCAAGGAAAATTGCTCTATTTGTTGAACTCCATGACAGTTGGCAATTGTGATAAAAAGTGCAGAAAAAGGGGGCCCTTTTAAAGGTTGGAGCTGTTGTGTATAGTTACCAAAGTAGCAGAGTTTTAAAACCGCCTTGCTACAACAGCATGACAGAACAGAGTCCAAGCTTAGCTTGGCTGCTTTGCCGGACTGGGCTTGTCCACCTCATTGAAATTGCTAATTAATTACCATTCTGTAGCTCCTCTGTTGAACATCAAAAACTATTGTTCGATTTAAAAAAAAAAAAAAGATCCGGGGTTTGGGGCCGAGCATACTGCCTGGGCTGCAATAGCTAGAGTTCAGAAAATATATATATTATATATTTGCATGTAGAACTGTGTACAGCTTGCACTTCTGGATCCCTGAAGGTTTTTTTCAGCTGCACATTTCATTCCGGGTCAGGGAATTTCTCGAGGATTGAATAGAATACAACGTCTGGAATATCACTCTAAATGTAATGGACGGAGTAAATTGACAGCAGCTCCAACTAAATTACAGTTTAAAAGACAAGGGAGGGCCCATGGGACATCAAACAAAGGAAACTATAGCTGACCAGCGCTCAGGTAAAATTGAATTGGAAATGTTCCCTGCCTGATTAACATAACAAAAGTCCTAGTGTTTAAAGAAAAAGTCATTCTGTATAAATGAAAAAAGAAACCGATCTTTCTGAAAAAAGGGAAAACGCACCATAGTTATCTTTAATATTTTTTCCAGAGAGGGATCTAAAATTATTCTATGTATGGGACCCTCTGGAAGGGTTTTAAGTTATGCTATTAGGAGCCACACAAGCTTTTTCATAGTTTAACATGGATTAAGCATCTATTTCCTCCTCCTTTTGTCCCCCACCTGCATACTTAAACATAAATTTAATTTTCTTTTTTTAAAAAAAGCTGTAACAGAATAGTGGATCACAGTTTGGATCACTGCTATCACTGTGTATGGGAATGGAATATAACATTTTGTTACATATTTGTGAGTGTTTATATAATTGCACACACATAATTACAGTGCCAGTGTAATGTGGAAGGGTTGCTTCATAATGCCATATAACAATCATATTTACATATTTGTTTGCAAAAGCTGCAATGTCTATTTACTCTGGAGTGGCCAGTAGAAACTACATTTCAGTTAGCTACAGTGCAACCTCAAGCAGTTACACTCATCTAAGTCCATGGAAGTCAATTAGATTAGAAGGGTATAACACGGCTTAGAATTTTACTGCCCGTCATTTAAACACAGGGACTTAGTGTTTTAAATAATGGAGCACAATATCTATTTATTTAGATATTTCTTTCCTCCCCATTCATCCCTCCAGGTTGTATGGATGGTAAGATTAGGGCTTATTGGGGCTCTCATGCATCTTCGACCTCCTTCTGGAAATTCTTATCTATAACCACAGGTCCATTGCTTATTTCTTCCATTTTTAACATTTATGATTCAACTTTCCACTTGTACAAGTACCCACATCCATCTTTATAAACTTGTGTATAGGACAGCTGTTTAAGCCCTGTCCTGGAAAGGGGCTATTACAACGTTGGTACTTCCAACAAAGCCACCCATTGAATAATATCTGAGGCAGGGAATAAGATGGGGGACAGCATGCAGAACAGAAGAGATGGAAATAATGTTTTAATGATGTAGGCTGCTCTGAGGACAGTGCAATGTAAATCTAATAAGTGACTGAATAAATAATGTGTGCAACACTCATGGGAAACACAAAGCAGTGTTTTTTGAGGCAGGGCCCAAATGATAGTTGCTGTGTCCACCGTTATCCCACATTTTAGCTAAAGGAACACCAAGCAGTGGAGCTGTCCTCATTCATCCTTTCAAAAATTGCCATTTTCCTCTAAAACTTGAAGCCCAGTTGGGATCCAGAGACCCCTGAAGGTCCTCAAGGGTAGTTTATCCTTTGTGAGGGTAGAGGGTTTCTCCTTCCTGTACCATCTGCCTAACATGAAAATGGAGGCCTTTCATTTTCATAGGAATGGAGACAGGGATTCTCCTTGGAGGGATGACAAAAAGAATAGTCCTGAAATTTCAGGGTCCCCCCTCCAAAATGTGCATAAAGTACCATCAAGTCACAGTTGACTTACAGCGACCCCTCTTGTGGTTCTCAAAGCAAGAGGCTAACAGAGGTAGTTTGCCATTGCTCGCTTCTGTGTCATGACCCTGGACTTCCTGGGTGGTCTCCCATCCAGATATTAACTAGGGTTGACCCTGCTAGGCTTCCAAGATCTGATGAGATTGGGCTAGCCTAGGTAATCCACGTCAGGGCTCTCACAAAATACGATCCCCCACCAGACCAGTAACAGCACTTTTGAAAAATCAGGATAACAAAACCCTGAAATCTTGATATGAAACGATGAAAATGTTTGAAGTACATGCCACTACAGGCCCTTCCCACGCAGGTTCCCCTGACCTCCCTCTAGTCGAACAGTTTATAACCTATAATGAAGCTTCTTTCTGTCTCTGGTACAATATGTCTTCCAACTAAGGGATGATTAGAATTTGGATCAGCAGCTTTTGGTTTATAAAATTGTTGTGTATGCTGACCGCCACCGGGGGGGGGGCAGCGGACACCAGAGCTTCCAGAGCTTGACTCTGGGACAACAATAGGGACTAGGCTCCTAGTCCCTCCACTGGGGAGCCAATGGGATCCGTGGCGGGAGATTCAAACCCACCAATGGTGACCAGGGGTGTGTCCCCAGGGATGTATATAGTTGGCCCCCCGGGCCGTTGTCCTCTGTTCTTGTTATGTTCTGAATAAAGCATGCTATGCACTACGCCGTTGCCTGTCGTTTATCCATGCGGCAACCCACTACATAACAAAAATTTAACATTTTCAACTAAATAAAGTCCATTAAATAGAATATTTCTTTTATAAGTCCTATTTTATATTCAGTTTTCCTCAATAATTCTGGCGTTTGTTTACCCAGTATCTTCATTTACCCTCTAAGCCATTTACAGCCCAATCCTAGGCACACTTAACACTCTTCTAAACCCACTGCCATAACCAACAACACAAAAAGAAGTTTCTCCTGTAGAACAAAAAAGAGAGGAGGTTGAAGAGAAGAGATTAATAGCAAGGGGAAAGAGAGGAAAGATTAAACAAGAGAGGTATGTATAAATCTACGTGGGCTTACTGTTCCAGATCCTCAAAGCCCAGTCAAGCTTGAATGCAGAAAAGGTGATACATTTTCAGCACGATTCTGAACAGGATTGCACTGTTTAAGATGGCATGAATGCTCTTCATGGTAGCAGTTAATACAGGATTGAGTGCCAATTTCAAATCTCATTGATTTCTTTTGTGTGAAATAGTACTATCAGATAATGTCAGAAGTGTGTTCGGTCAACAAATATTCTTATTTCTCTGTAACAAGACCCTAGTGGGAAAGTTGATCTACAGTGCTGGAAGAGCAGGCAGTCATGAATATCACTTCCCACTTTGGAAGGCTATCTGTTGAAAATATAGCAAGTTAGTTGACTAGTGTTGCCAGGTCCGAAAGACAAGCTGGTGGGGGACTTACTGGGATACTCCAGGAGAGGGGAGGATTAGAACGCTGTGCCTAGGCATGTTGGGGATTTTGGGGGCGATGCTCTGGCTTCTGGGAAGAACTCTATGGTTTGAAGATAATTCTAGCATAAAGTTTTGCCCAAAAACCAGTGTCACCCCCGACATCACCGATATGCCAGGTGATGTAGGCATGTTGCATTTGGTGTAGAGTCCGGCAGGGTTGGAGAGGAAAAGGAGAGATTGACTTAGCAAACGTGTAATAGTTAGGGAGTCTACAAGTCACGCACAGATCTTGCCACCAGAGGACTACACATTTGTCTGGCTTTCGAAAGTGTTGTTTATACCAACATAGCACCATGGGGACCTGCTGTCACCTTTCCTGGAGCCCGCCAAGTATTTTTAGAAAGCAGATGAGATCAGGGGGCTTTTTGCCCAGCCATATGCAGATTTAAAAAAAAATCTTGCTTTTCAGAGTGTGACCGAAGGTAAGCTGCGTGTATGAAAGAATTTTTTTAAAAAACAATATATTCATTTTAAAAGGCATCCTGTTTAACAGAGCTTTGGCTTGAAATGTTGAAGTGTTATTACTAGAATTGTGCATTACCCCACTCCTTGACATTGTGTGGTTGGCTCCACTTCCCGTGGCAGCCATTTTGTGGTCGCACTTACCACCTTGTGTCAGGCTGCGGTCACACACACTAAAAACACCCCACACACACTTTCAGTCCACTTTTCAACTGGATTTTACTGTGTGAAGTGGCAAAATCCAGTTGGAACGTGGACTGAAAGGGGGTTATTTCGTGTGTGTGACCACGGCCTCAGAATTCCAAAGGTGCCCAAAGGTTCAAAAGGGATGGGGACCCCTGGTTTATACCATTGCCGGCTTACTGTTTGGAGGAGATGGACTTTGATCTGATTTTCTATAAGCAGCAGTGGCTCCCGTTTGTTTGCTTGCTATTCTGTCCTATTCATGGGGTTGCCAGCTCCAGGTTGGGAAATAACTGGAGATATTGGGGGTGGAACCTGAGGAGGCTGAGATTCAGGGAGGGGAGGGACTTCGGTGGGGTATAACGCCATCCAGTCCACCTTCCAAAGCGACCATTTTCTCAGGAGAACTGATCGCTGTGGTCTGAAGATCAGCTGTCATAGTGGGGGATCTCCAGCCACGACTTCGAGGCTGGCAGTACTACCTGTTCAGCATTAGTCACTGCAACAGCCTCCTATAATTTGGGGTGGGTGGGATTTAAGCATGTTGTTATAAACCTTCTTCCTCCCTTTCAAAGTAGTATTCTGGGGTAGCCTTTTTAAAGCTTTTTCAATGGCTGTAAAACAGTGGGTTCCCTCTTGTGAGATAGTTTTGTTTTTCTTTCAGGCCGCTGAAATTCTCGAGGCAGGATTTTTAAAAAGAACAGCAGTGTGTTACTCCTCATCTCTGAATGTTTCAGATGCTTAAATAGTCACAAGCACAGTGAACAGGTTATAAAACAAAGTAACATCACAGCCTGGGCTGAGGTAAATATTTTCTTCTTCACGGGTTACAGTGTCGGAAAGCTTTAGAAACAATTTAACTCAACAGCGCATAGAGACTTTTAAGTCAGGGGTCCCCAGTCTTTTTGATCCTGGAGGTACCCTTGGAATTCTGACACAGTGTGGTAGGTGCCGCCACAAAATGTCTATAACAAAACAGTTGCTGCAGGAGGCAGAGCCAGCCACAAAATGGGTGTCACAGCTTACCTTCAGTCACACAGCAAAGTCCCTTGTGCTGTAGTGGAAGCTGCTGCCAAAACAAGGTTTTTAAAAAATCGACACTGCCAGTAAGCCTGGCCAATCAGAAGCCTTGCTAAGTGAACATCCCACCTAAAAACATTTACTGAGTGGATAGGAGGCCTCCAAGGAATACCAGGGTCCTAACGTGAAGGCAGGAAATGGCAAATCACCTCTCAATGGCTCTTGCCTTGAAAACCCTACAGGATCACCATAAATCAGCTGTGACTTGATGGCAAAGCAAACAAAACAAATTGTGGCTTGTGGCTGCTTTTGGATCTATGCATCTGAAAAACTAAATCACCAGACAAGAAGAAGGAATGTACTCCCCCCCGTGTCATGAGCCCTGTTCACGTTAAAGTGAATGTGTGTACAGTTACATACAGTGTATGTTTGATTTTTTTAAAACACACGTTGAGTTATTCTTATGTTACATTCAATGCTTGTACAGCTGAACATGTGATTGAAGAAGAGAAGAGGAGATTGGACTTATACCCCGCCCTTCACTACCTGAAGGAGTCTCAGAGCGGTTTACAATCCCTTTCCCTTTCCCTCCCCACAACAGACACCCTATGAGGTAGGTGGGGATGAGAGAGCTCTCTCAAGAACTGCCCCTGAGAGAACAACTCTGAGGCCGATTCCGCACAATCACTTGCCCCGGTGTCACCTCCCGATAATATCCGCGGAAATTGATCAGTTCCCCACATGTAGGTCTGGATCGGCAATTGACCCGAATCTAATGGTGTTTCTCCCTGGATTTTCCGTCTCTGCTATTTTCAGGATTTTTTTTTATTACCGGGTTGAAGTCAGGGCATTGTAGTAGGGAACTCGCGAATCGCGGCTGTCCTCTCTCCACCCCTTTAACACCCCTCTGCTTCTTTCCCTCCCCTTCCTGCCTCTCTCCACCCCTTCAATGCCCCTCTGATTCTTAGCTTTTCTGCTTCTCTCCCCCTCTCCTCTCCTCTCCCTTCCCACCTCCCCCTCCCTTTCCCCTCCCTTTCCCACCCCGGCACGAGGGGTTTTTTTATCCCCGCCCCCCGTGTTGCGTTGCAACACAATACTGATCCATCGTTGGCTGGCATTTAAATGTCCTTTTAAATGTACCTCTGCTGTTTCCCCATTTCTGTGTTGCAATTCACTACTTGTACAAAAGTAGTGCCATTGTTTTAAAAAATGCATTAAGGGTGATGTGGTGGTGTGGACACAATTTTCACGGGGGTGACATGTGTTGCCTTGCATGACTGCTTCTCTCCCTCCCCCTCCCCTCCTCCCTTCCAGCCTCCTGTCTCCCTTTCCCCTTCATTTTTCGACCTGGTACAACGCAACTACGCATGCGTAAAGCACGCCTGTTTTCCAGTGGGTGGGTGCGTTACAACGCAACTACACCCCGATTTTAAAAAGGAGGGGGAAGAGAGGGGAGGGGCGCTAGATTCAGGGCAAGGCGACAAACCCGGGTCAAAGTTCTTAATGCGGAACTTCCCCAACAGAATCGGGCTAATTAGACCCTGGGGAGAACGGAGAGCAAAGCATTAGTGCAGAATCGGCCTGAAAGAACTCTGAAAGGTCACTCCAGTAGCTGCATGTGGAGGAGTGGGGAATCAAACCTGGTTCTCCCAGATTAGAGTCTGCACTCCTAACCACTACACCAAACTGACATATTTATCCAGGCACTGGTCCCTGGTTTCAGCTGTAAAGTGTTGATTCTTTCTTACAAACAGGTGGGTGTGTATATATGTAGGATGTACATGCATTCACTGTTAAATGTGAACCGGGCTATAGTAGTATCATTACAGTAACCTACTTGTTGATCATGGGATCACTTACTGTTTATGCTTTCTTTGTACTTGCAGAGGCAAAAGCATCTTCCAGATGAGGAGTGCATATATTGCACATCTTTTATGCCTGACGTAGGAGAAATGCCTAGGAAAGGTTTGGTTTCCTCAGATGGTGTGGATGCAGATGTGTGCATTTATCCCTGCTCACCTGCCTGTTCTTCTTGTTTTCAGTATGGGATCTTAGCTGCAGGTTGTTCTGTGTGTGTTGCCATGAAGTCACAGCTGACTTATGGTGACCCCGTAAGGTTTTCAAGGCAAGAGACGTTGAGAGGTGGCTTGCCATTGCCTGCCTCCACATTAGGACTTTGGTATTCCTTGGAAGTCTCCTATCCAAATACTAGCAGTATTCTGAGTTCAAACAAACCCTGAGACACATTTCTTTTAGTAGTGTAAATGGTTTTTTTTATAATAGAATGTATTTGCATGAGACAGTGAGGATATATACGAGTCCACTGAATGAGATTGTCCAGAGATTTGGGGTATGGTGTCATCAATATGCAGATAAGAACATAAGAACATAAGAGATGCCAATGTTGGATCAGGCCAAAGGCCCATCCAGTCCAACACCCTGTATCACACAGTGGCCAGAAATAACAGGTGCCATCAGGAGGTTCACCAGTGGGGCCAGGACATTAGAAGCCCTCCCACTGTTGACCCCCCCCCAAGCACCAAGAAGACAGAGCATCCCTTGCCCCAGAGCCCCTATCTATACCTTGTGGCTAATAGCCACGGATGGACCTCTGCTCCATATGCTTATCTAATTCCCTTTTGAAGCCGTCCATGCTTGTAGCCACCACCACTTCCTGTGGCAGTGAATACCAAGTGTTAATCACTCTTTGAGTAAAGAAGTGCTTCCTTTTATCCGTTCTTGTATTGTGAGAAAGGGAGAAAAGTACCTCTTTCTCTACCTGCTCTTTCCCATGAATAATCTTATAAACCTCGATCATGTCACCCCTCCGTCGTCGTTTCTCCAAGCTAAAGAGCCCTAAGCGCCTTAACCTTTCCTCATATGGAAAGTGTTCCAACCCTTTTATCATTCGAGTTGCCCGTTTCTGCACTTTTTCCAAAGCTATAATATCCTTTTTAAGGTGTGGTGACCAGAACTGCACACAGTATTCCAAATGAGGTCTCACCATTGATTTATATAGGGGCATTATGATATTGGCTGATCTGTTTTCAATACCCTTCCTAATAATCCCCAGCATAGCATTGGCCTTCTTTATTGCAGTCACACACTGTCTCGACATTTTCAGTGAGTTATCCACTACAACTCCAAGATCTCTCTCTTGATCAGTCTCTGCCAGTTCAGACCCCATCAATGTGTATTTATATTTAGGATTTTTAGCTCCAATGTGCATCACCTTGCACTTGGCCACATTGAACCCCATTTGCCATGTTGACACCCACTCGCCCATCCTTGACAGATCCCCTTGGAGTGCCTCACAATCCTCACTGGTTTTCACCACCCTGAACAACTTTGTATCATCCGCAAATTTAGCCACTTCACTGCTTACTCCCATCTCCAAATCATTAATGAACAAGTTAAAAAGCAGTGGACCAAGTACTGATCCCTGCGGTACCCCACTGCTTACCACCCTCCACTGAGAAAATTGCCCACCTACACTCACTCTCTGTTTTCTATGAACTAGCCAGTTTTTGATCCATAAAAGAACTTGTCCTTCTATCCCATGATTTTTGAGCTTACTTAGGAGCCTTTGATGAGGAACTTTATCAAAAGCTTTCTGGAAGTCAAGGTAAATAATATCTATTGGATCCCCCTTGTCCACATGTTTGTTCACCCCCTCAAAGAACACTAACAGGTTAGTGAGACAAGATCTTCCCTTACAGAAACCGTGCTGAGTCTGCCTCAATAGGTTTTGTTCATCTATGTGCCTACTAATTCTTTCCTTAATAATGGTTTCCACCAATTTACCCGGTATCGACGTCAGACTGACTGGCCTGTAATTTCCCGGATCTCCTCTGGAACCCTTTTTAAAGATGGGAGTGACATTAGCTACCTTCCAATCCTCAGGAATGGAGGCAGATTTTAAGGAAAGATTACATATCTTTGTCAGGAGATCTACAAGTTCACATTTGAGTTCTTTCAGAACTCTCGGATGTATGCCATCTGGGCCTGGTGATTTTTCAGTTTTTAAGTTGTCTATCAGTTTTAGGACCTCCTCTCTCATCACCTCAATCTGACTCAGGTCTTCCAACACCCCTCCTGAAATCAGTGGTTCTGGAGTGGGCAAGCACTTCTCATCTTCCACAGTGAAGACGGAGGCAAAAAATGCATTTAGCTTCTCAGCCATTTCCCTATCATCCTTCAATACTCCTTTTACCCCTTGGTCGTCCAAGGGCCCCACTGCCTCCCTGGCTGGTTTCCTGTTTCTAATGTATTTGAAGAAAGTTTTATTGTTGGTTTTTACGTTTTTTGCTATATGCTCCTCATATTCCCTTTTTGCCTGCCTGACCTCAGACTTGCATTTTATTTGCCATAGCCTGTGTTCCGTTTTATCAGCCTCACTGTGACTAGCTTTCCACTGCTTAAAGGAATTCTTTTTACTTTTTACAGCCTCCATTACTCTGTTTGTTAACCATGCAGGCTTTTTCCTATACCTGTTTGTGCCTTTCCTAACCTGCGGAATATATATTTTTTGAGCTTCTAGGATCGTAGTTTTAAATAGATCCCAAGCTTCCCCAATTGTTTTGACCCTTTCTACTTTTCCTTTCAGTTTCCTCCCCACGTGTCCCCTCATATCAGAGAAATTACCCCTTTTAAAGTTAAAAATGGTTGTGTGAGTCTTTTTGGCCAATTCTCTATTTGTACAAATGATGAACTCAACAACATTATGATCACTGTTTCCAAGCGGTGCAATCACTTTTACATCTCTCACCAGGTCTTGAGTGTTACTTAGGACCAAATCAAGGATCGCCTCTCCCCTGGTAGGTTCCGTGACCATCTGCTCCATAGCACAGTCATTTAGAGTGTCTAGAAACTCAATCTCTTTTTCCCGACTAGAACACATATTGACCCAATCAATGTGTGGGTAGTTAAAATCACCTATTATTACACAGTGTTTTTGTCTAGTTGCTATCTTTAAGGCATTCATCATTTTATAATCCTCCTCTATCTTTTGATCTGGTGGGCGATAACAAACTCCCAGTGTTAAGTTTCCTTTTGGCCCCCCTATTTCAACCCATAGAACTTCCAGAAGCGAATCCAATTCACTTAGCCTCTCAATCTTTCTAGACTTTATACCCTCTCTGACATACAGAGCTACCCCACCTCCAACCCTTCCCCCCCTATCCTTCCGATATAATATATAACCGGGAATCACTGTGTCCCACTGATTTTCCTCATCCCACCAAGTTTCAGAAATACCCACAATGTCTATTTTTCCCTCCGACACCAAGCACTCCAACTCCCCGATTTTACCTCGGACACTTCTAGCATTTGTATAGAAACAGCTGTAATTTCCCTTACAAGTTAAGCCTGCATCCTTCCTCTTGCTATCTCGAGTCGTTGTCCGGCAGTCCATGTCACCAGCCATGGCCTCTGTGGACAATTTCAATCCACCTCCCTGTAGAAAAGCAACCGGTACCCCCTCACCTCTCTCAGATGAGCCAACCCGAACCAGAGACTTTTCATCTCCTGTCGGCTTTCCCCCAATATTCAGTTTAAAAGCTGCTCTGCCACCTTTTTGATTTTAAGTGCCAGCAGCCTGGTTCCTTCTCGGGACAAGTGGAGACCGTCTCGCCTGTACAGCTCCCTCTTGTTCCAAAAAGTATCCCAGTGCCTAACAAACCTGAACCCTTCCCCCCTACACCATCGTCTCATCCACGCATTGAGACTCCTGATCTCTGCCTGTCTCTCCGGCCCTGCGCGTGGAACAGGTAACACTTCTGAGAAGGCTACCTTGGAGGTCCTGGACCTAAGTTTCCTGCCCAGCAGCCTAAATTTCTCCTCCAGGACCTCACGACTGCATTTCCCCACATCGTTGGTGCCGACATGCACCACGACCACTGGCTCCTCCCCAGCACTATCTACCAGCCTATCTAAAACACGCGTAATGTCCGCTACCTTCGCACCAGGCAGGCAAGTCACCATACGGTCAGTACGCGGGTTCGCCACCCAGCTGTCTACCTGCCTAAGGATCGAATCACCCACTACCAAGAGCCCCCCTCCCACCCTGCTCAGGGATGGTTCCTTGCCCGTGTGCGCGCACACACACACAGTCAGCCGCCTTCCCTGACAGCCCGGCAGAACGTCGAAGGCGGAGGGAGCCGGGAGCTTTCCACCACCACCCCGCCTGCACACACTCACACTCAGCTGCCTCCCCCGAGGGGCGTGCTGTGGAGGAGGAGGAGGGAGCCAGCTGCCTCCCTCGACAGCGCGGCAGAACCTTGAGGGCCGCGCTGCAGCAGGCTCTCATGGACAGCCGTGACATGCTATGGGGGGGAATGCAAGGGCCTTCCTTCCTACCCACCGCCCACCAGCTTTCGTCGATGGTGCCGGCCCTCAACGCGCTGCCCTGGAGAACTATGGCATCTAGGGCCTACCCACCGCCTGCCCGCCTCCCCCGACAGTTACCTTGCTTGAAGAAGAGTCCTTGAGGTGGGAGGCGCAACAGCGGCGAGCAGTGGCACCGGTAACAGAGCAGCGGCCAGAGCACATGCTCTGCATGCTTGCTGCTGCTTTTTCTTCAATGGGGGGTGGGGCGGAGAGGGGCGGGCTTGGCGCTGCCCGGGAGAAGAAGGAGAGCGCCCAGCTACCCGCCTCCCCCCCGACCCACCTGCCCACCTCCCCCCCACAGTTACTTTGCTTTTAGGAGAGTCCTGGAGGTGGAGCGGCGGCGGCAGCAACAGATCAGCGGCGCCGGCGAGTGCACGTGCTCTACATGCTTCCTGCCACTTTTTCTTCTAGGGGGGGAGGGGAGGAGGCAGCTCAAAAGCCAGCCGGAACACCGTTCCGCCCCCAAAATAGCCCTGAATTTGAAAGAGAATCTCCTGCTCCTGCGCTAAGATAAAAATTGCTGCGCTGGGCCCCTGAAATTGCTGCACTGGTGCAGCCCAGCGCAGCTTAGCGGGAACCTAGCTCCAAATGTGTCTGTTTTAGTTCTGAACCATTGTGCTTTGAGGCTGTGGATGGGTGGCCAAGGCAGAACAAACTGAAGCTAAATCCAGACAAGATGGAGATAATGCTCGTTGGGAACAGAGGTGTCAAACTCATTTGTTACAAAGGCCAGATCTGACATAAATGTCACTGTGTCAGGCCAGGCCATGTGTGCCATAAAATGTAATGCCAGGTGATGGAGATATAAAGTGAATAAAGGACAGCAGCTGGTAAGCTCCGAGTTGTATCCTCACTGCAACATCCCATTGGTTGGGAGGGGAGGTGCAAAGGAAAACACATATGGGCAGACTAAGGAAACACTTTCCCACCTGTAACTCCCCCTTTCCCCCAACAACTAGCATGAAATCGTTTCTCTCACCCCAAGGAAACCTCCCTCCCATATTTTAGCCTCATAATTCTAGATGGCATCACAGATCTCTGACTTTGCCTCCCCCCCCCCACTAATTGGGATCGCAACCTTCATCTAAGATATTCTCCTTGGCAAATGACAGAAAACAGAAAGCCATCTTGTTTTACAAGCCATCTGCCTTTTTTTTTTGCCTAGCAGAGTGAGCCTATAAAGGCAGGGATCTGTGATTCTCCCCCCCCCACCGCCACCTTGTTTCGCCACCCAAAATCCCAATGTCTGTGGGGATGGGGGAGTGAGTATTATTTTTTAAACAGAAATCCTGGACATGTACAAGAAACCTGTCTTTGCTAGCTTCTGTGCTAGTGTTGTTCCTCTTCCCCAGCCTAAATTCAGTTATTACTCATTATCCATGGATAAGCCATCAGTCTTCCTTAGAGAACACACACATAATACAACAGTGCCTTACTCTAAGTCAGACCATCGGTCTATCGGTGTCTGTCCTGACTGGTATCATACTCTAATGACATAAAGAGCCCTGCTCCAGCTACGTTTAGATGGATTCTTTTTATATATATACACAGGGGTCATTTGGGGGGGGGACGCCATCCCCCCGGGTGAGGTGCGGGAGGGCGGGGCCTGGAGCTCCCTGCTGGTGCCAGGGGCAGATAATGGTAGGTTGGTGGCTAGCTGGGAAGGAGATGGGGTTGCCAACTACATGCTGACAAATTCCTGGGGATTTGAGGGGTGGAGCCTGGAGAGGGTGGGGTTTGCAGAGGGGTGGGACCTCAGACAGGTAGAATGCCATAGACTCCACCCTCCAAACCAGCCATTTTGTCCTGGGTAACAATTGTTGCCAATCTCCAGGTGAGGGCTACAGATTACTCACAATTACAACTGCTCTTCAGGTAGCAGAGATCAGTTCCTCTGGAGAAAACAGTGGACTCTGTCATTATACCCTGCTGAGGTCACCACAGCAAATTGACACTGTTTGCCCAAAGCCAGAGCACTGCCCCAGAGCCTCTTTCTAGATCCCGTTGTATTGCTTTCACAACGGGCTTTACTGCTAGTATGTAAATAATTATGTAATTATGGTCTTTTATTTTTTCCGTTGTCATATGTAGTAGATATGTTTCAGGAGTTAATGGAATATTGACTTTTAATATATCTAAAAATATTTTATTATTTTCCCCAAAAAATTTCTGAATTTTTCCGCATCTCCACCATATATGTTAAGTATGCGCCTATATTTTTCCTGCACCTCCAGCATGTGTTTGACGCCTTCAGGAAGCATTTTGCAATTTTTACTGGGGTCCAATGCCACCTATAAACCATTTTATATATGTTTTCCTTGAATGGCGTTGCTCTCAGATACTTTAGAGTTTTCCATGTTTTAGCCCATTGCGTTCAGATGGATTCTGATCCTTTTCTCTCTCTCTTAAAAAATCCTTTAAAAAAACTTTTGGGATGGTTACAGCCCCATAGCCTGCATTTTGCAATTCAAACTTATTGAGGGCAGGGAGGAATAGAATATGACTAGACCATGTTCCCTTTTGGCTTCCCGCCAAGAACCACAGCAGTACTTCCAGTCTTTAAAAGAATACAGGTAAAATTTAGCCTCTCCCTGAAGATGTCAGGCAAACAGCCAGCTTTCCGGGGAAGGGGAGAATGCGCAGCCCACCTTCTGGCATCCTCCACACAAGGCAGTTGCCCTCCCTGCCATCAGGCTCACGGCCATTAGTTGGAATGGCTCAGGCAAGCCACAGGACGGAAAGCCTCCCTGAGCCAGCGACCCCCAGTGTCACAATTGGGGAAAACACTCACTAGGGATGATGCAGGTGGCAGGAAGATGGGCTCATTGATTCCAGATAGTATGTCCATCTCCTATATGCTGAGTCACTCTGTCCCTTTCTTGCCCCTCCCCTGACTCAGGAAAACAGAATCTTAAAAACAATATGGGAAACCGGAAAGTGAAGAGAGGTATTGCTAAGATACCAGGAAAAAAATAGCCAGACATTACTAGGGCTGCCACCTCTGGAAACACCTAGAGATTTTGGCGGGGAGGGACTTCAATGGGGTATAATGCCATAGAGTCCACCTTCCAAACTTGCCATTTTCTCCAGCTGAACTGATTTCTATTGCCTGGAGATCAGTTGTCATCCCAGGAGGTCTCCAGCCACCAACTGGAAATTGGTAACCCTACAACCTGTTCTAGACAGGTCCGATCCAGAAGTTCAAGGAAATTTAATTAAGAAGAAGAGTTGGTTTTTATACCCTGCTTTTCACTACCCAAAGAAGTCTCAGAGCGGCTTACAATCACTTTCTCCTCCTCTCCCTACAACAAACACCCTGTGAGGTAGGTGGGGCTGAGAGATTTCTGAGAGAACTGTGACTGACCCAAGGTCACCCAGCTGGCTTCATGTGGAGGAGTTACCATTTGAAGGTTAACAGACAGAGCATACTCCACTTAGATTCTGTTGTTATCCAAATGTACATCACATCCCTTGTTGTAATCCACACAGGGTGGGAAGAGCAATCCTCTTAGTAAACATATTCAGACAATATCGGTCATGGCCTCCTTAAAAGTATTTCTGGAATTTTTATTTTGTGATTTTTACTTAACAATAAACTTGGGCTGACTTTATCCACAAACACAGTCCTATTTCAGTTCAGATCTACCCCATTATCTTTCAACAGCAGCTTCTAAAACCTCACATATATTAAAGCACAGTAATAATTGACAAAAAAACATCTAGAAAGGTTGTAATCTTCTCAGGTGCGCAGAACAGAACAATGCGCACTAAAGAGAAGCTCGGAACATAAAGTCTGCTTCAGGTTGGAAAACATAACTGATGAAATTTTTAAAAGTAAATGAGGTATTAAAATGAAGATTCAATTGATAAACTGTTCTTTGCTTTTAGACTGTAAGTAAACCAACAGAAAAGCGATTAAGGAGGGTGCCTGTCACTGAGTCATTGAGGAGTCAAAGAAAAAAAACCCTGTGTTTTGATTAAGGAAGGATGTAATAACGTTGCATCAACATAAGAAACTGAAATAGGATTAAAGACAAAGTGTTGTGAGGACAACAATAATTCAAAGTCGATGGTTTCAGTGTATACCGCCCTGAGCCCGCTTGCAGGGAGGGCGGGGTAAAAATACTTAAAATTAAAAAAAAAAACACAACGTTTCTTTACATTCAGGGCATTTTTCACTGTGACCGCTGTGGCTACTACAATTGTGATACTGAACAACTGTAATATTAGAATTTTTGCTTCACATACAGTTTAGAATGTTTTTAAAAATTGACTGCACCGCCCCAAGCAGAGTTCCACCCTTCCAAGCCTTCTGACTTCAGCTTTGCTGTGTAAGACTAAGAAGAAAACAAGGTTTTTTAAAAAATAAGTGATTAGCAGAACAACTTTAGGCAGAGTTCCTCCTCACAAATTAAGCATTTCAATGGAACTCTGAGTAGGGCTGTACCGTAAATCTCTTTGATACAATTCTAAGCAGTCCTAGCCAAAAGCCACATTTTATTCTGTGGGGCTAATTCCCAGGAAATTGTTCTTGGGACTGCAGCCTTTTGCTTTTATGCATTCAACGATTAAAAATATGTAAAAACAAACATTTACTTTCTGATTAAAGGTATAATAGAAAGGTATAACAGATTGGTTAGAATGTTCTCTTACAAAATGAATTCAGGAGCACAGAATCAATAAATATAAAAAGCTGTACGGCTGGGATTCAGGAAGGTTATGCCTGCCTAACAACTTGGGTGTGCCCAGCAGGACATTTTCTTTTGTACAGCACGCTTCCATTCTGTGTTACGAGCAGCTATTGGAAATCCCCTCCACGTCAAAAGTGGTTTACTGTATGGATGGAAAGACGTCTGTTGGAGAGCATAAATCCAAAACTGCTCAGAGGACACAGAACTAGTTGTATCATGTACGGGTGGAAAAGCACCTCCATGCATAAATGGGGGAGGTCAATTATATTAATGTTTGCTGCACCTCTCTGTGTTTCATAGCCAGGGTACTGGAAGGTCTGAGGACCTCAAAAGTAGCTTCTTTAGAACTGTGAACTTAGGTGGGAAGGGGGATAGAAAAGGCCCTGGTGTAAGTTGCCCTTTCTTATCTCTGTCTTTGGGAAGGTCTTACATGGAAGTCATGGACACCAACCAACAACACCTTTTAGAAATAGGGCCATGTGGCCAAAAACAAAACAAAAAAATCAATAGGACTTGCCTTATTGTTAATTACTTTAACTTGATGCACTGCAGTCTCCACTGCACACCTCTCAGATATTTTCCCCCATACTATCAGATTTTAGCTGGCAATAAAGAACACGGAATTCATCATTCTAAGTTAAAGGGAATATCTGTGGTATAAACAAAAAAAAGGATGCATGTGCTTTTTAAGACAAAGTGTAAAAAAAATAGTAGTGGTAGTGGTTTCTTTTACTAAAATGCCCCCTGAATGGCATTCCAAACATTCTAGCTAAAAATAATCAGGTGAGGGATCCTGAATAAACAGAGAAATACTGAAACAAATAATGCGGATGAAAAAGGAAAATTATCCCCCCCCCCTTACTATAAACACAATTTTGCGTTCAGCATCACTAGAAGAGAGGTATCTATATACCCCTTACTCCCAACATCTGTGTTCCTGTCAACTGAACACAGTTGAAACAGTGGAACATGTGTTGCTATACTGCCCATTTTACAAGGACATTCATTCCACATATCTTAGTAGTGGTAGTGGTTTCTTTTACTAAAATGCCCCCTGAATGGCATTCCAAACATTCTAGCTAAAAATAATCAGGTGATCCTGCATAAACAGAGAAATACTGAAACAAATAATGCGGATGAAAAAGGAAAATTATCCCCCCCCCCTTTACTATAAACACAATTTTGCGTTCAGCATCACTAGAAGAGAGGTATCTATATACCCCTTACTCCCAACATCTGTGTTCCTGTCAACTGAACACAGTTGAAACAGTGGAACATGTGTCGCTATACTGCCCATTTTACAAGGACATTCATTCCACATATCTCACCCCTGTTCCATCCAAGTTCCCAGGAAGATCTGATAAATTCTAATAACAGGCAAGCTCTAAAGTGGCCAAATTCTATGCTGAGGCTTTGACCATAAGAAAGCAGATATTCCAAACCTTTTAATAACTTTTTATGCACAATCAATCACACCCATAAGGACATGAATTTTAATCCTTGTATATTAATTTTATATTTGTACTTAAATGGTGCAGTTAAACTGCTGTTGGATGATCTTTATATCATAAATGTTGATGTTGATGTATATACATAACTTCCCCCACAAAATTACAAATTTGAATCCCATTTCTTTTCCTAGAAATGTAAAGATGACTATTCATTTCCCCTGTACCCACCTAGGAAAGTGTTTAATAATGAATTGTGCCCAATGTACATATTTAGCTCACCTTGTTCCCAGTTCACTGCCCTAATCTCTCTCTCTCTCTCTCTCTCTCTCTCTCTCTCTCTCTCTCTCTCTCTCTCTCTCTTTTTTACAAATTCCCAGTGCACAAAGATGCTTTTAAGGTCTCCCCATGAAAATTTGTGACAATGGCTCGACTGCCATCTGATTTAGCAGTGAAAGGGACATACTGGGTGTTTCAATTGGCATTGTGTCCTTTGGAACATTCCAAATAGAGTCTGCACAGCTATCTAACATTCCTGTAAATGCTTGCACAGCAGAGAGAAACAATGAAATAGTTCAGACATCAATCATGTTCCCTAATTATGCATTTACTTCACAAATTGCATTATTTCCTGTTAAGCACAAGCAATGGCTGGCAGGGAACACAGGAGACGCGAGGAGATTGGTATTAAGATGAGATCTGTGTTGCATGCCACCCACACATGGCATCTCATCCATGGTGGAAGGATCCATTTACCTTTACCAGCAGCTGCATAATTTCAAAAAGTCTTAATTCATGTCTGTCATGCAATCTGATTTGTTGCAGAAGTCTATGAATTATATGCACAAATATCATCAGATGGATGCAGTGGGAAATCACCGTGGTAATTAAACCCATTTTTATGTGTGTGTGCGCGTGTGTGTATGTGTGTGGCTGAAGTAACAATACTCATTTCAGGATAGCATTAGAGTAAGGAGAGACTATCTATATCTGTAAATGAATGATATCATTATTTTGGGAAATGAAAGTTTAAGCTCTGTGAAACATACAATCCCATGGAGATCTCAGCTGAGCAACTTGTATGTGCAGGTGTTTAATGTGATAAGGTACGTTTCCATTTATCTGTGTACTTGCAGACAAATATTAACATAGTCATGAATTAAGCTTTTAATCCCTTTTATTATAAATTGAATATCTTTATTTTAACAAACATCAACAATGCACATTATTGTGCTTCAAACTATTCATTACTATTCCCCACAGTGTACCATTACATGATACACCATAATACATGTGTTAATATAATGGCAAGCATCTGCTTGAGTATTCTATAGCATATTTCATTCTCTTTCTTTTGTTTAAACAAAGCTGACTAGCTCACAAAAGGCACTTTCCACCCCATATAGACAGCCATACAGTAGATCAGTTTTATTCTGGAGAAGGATGAGGGCATTGCTTGTGACATTTCTACTAGCCAAAGTATTTCTTACGATCACCCCCTCAATTAAAAGAAATGGAAGGAAACATGAAAGCAAAGAAACAAATAATGGGCAAAGCAAGGATATAACACTGGGCAGAAATTCCTAAGGATGTCTCCAAGAAGTCTGTGCTATTGGAAGCAAGAAACCATTTGCAGCAACATTCTAATACCATGTACAAGAAATCTCAAAAATAAATTCAGGGAGGATCCTTTAAATCAAATTAAGGGTTACTACCTGGAGCATATTTCTCACAATGCAGGGAAGTCATTCTTAAGTCTTACTGATTTCACTGGCGAGTGCCAGTGAAGTATGTGAAATCGTGTACTAGACTGTGGCTTTCCCCCTTATCCCTAGCTAGAATAGGACACTGGAGAACTCTGTGCAATTTGTAGGTACTCCTAGGGAAATGTGCATGTAGCCCCATCAGTAAAGTAGGGAATTTCACGAACCAGCACTTGAGGAAAGGGAAACAGGAAATAAGTTGTACTAAAAGGTTAATTTTAATGATTTCAGTTTTTTATGATTTTATCTTTTATGTTTTGAGCCACTTCCAGCAGGCCTCTGAAGAGGCAGCATATCAAATAAATATTTAATATTTAAATAAATAAAATACATAGCCCTCCCTGCTCCCCCCCCATAAAAAATGATTGCTTTCACTGACGATCATCTAACTAGAACTAAAAACATGCTGTCCAAATTGTTACATAAAAGAAGAGCTGGACTGGGGCATTTGTCTTCAAACAGACAACTCTTGTGGGTCTCAAATCCTCCAGGTCACAATCCACCCTAAGTTAAGGACTTCCAGGCCTTGTTTATTTCACTAGGAAAGAGCTAGATCCATACCTAAACCAATGGACTGCACTGTGCCTTTATGGAGATGTTTAAATGCATGGACTCATTCTACTTCCATGCAGAATCCATACGAAAAGAGGTTTCACACTAATAACATGTCAAAATTCAATGCACTTTTCTTACTTCGGGCCATGAGTTTCAAGTCATTTAATGGGGGGGGGGAATCAGTCTCATTTAATTGTGAGTAGTTTTATCTTAATTATAACTCTTATAAAACCCTACTGTCAATTTTAGCCAGACAATTAATTTATTCAGAGGACGTTGAAAATTAAAAATAGAAATCAAAATTTTAAAGCAATCAGAATAAGAAATATTCGAACAATGTTTGTAGTGCTTTTTGCTTTGGAAAATTAACTTTTCTGTACTGGCAAAAACAGTTTTCAGCTATATGGCTTTAATGAAAGTGTATTAATAGAATGCATATTAATTAGAAAACATCATGATAACAGAAAGTAATACAAACAAACTACTGTCAGGTTCTAATGAGGCTTAGTTATATGAACAGCTGAAGGACAGTGGGTTGGCAGGATGAAGATGAGAGGCCATTTTCAAAGCAAACATTTGCTAGAATTGGGGTGCTTTTAAGACAAAAATGATTACTAGAAATGAAAGCAAAAGAAGTTAATGAGAGTAGTAAACACCCTGACTTCACTAAGGATTTGACTTCCATTCCAATTTCTGTATCATCTTTCCAGAAACATATTGAGGGAAAAAGGTAGAACTTGGGAAGGAGGGGGTATATAGCCCTGTCATCGCATCACTGACCCCTGACTTGTCCCAGCCCTCCGTGATAGAAATTTAGTTTAATGTTTTTTAAACGAAGGATCAATCAAACTGAATATGGGGAAAACATTCATATGAACAGCAGCAGTGAAAAGTGCAAACAAAAATTATGTATACTTAATATACACACAAGATTGAACCAATTACCATAAAACAACAGTGTGGAGAGAAAAATTAATCTACTAATTTCCTTTCGATGTTGTATTTTACCTCACTCTGCTGCTGAGGAGCTATGGGTTGGCTACACACACCCAGTTTGTCCCTGTGAGACTGGTTAGGCTGGTGGAGAGTAACTGGCCCAAGGTTACCCACTAGGTAATTCCATGGCTAAGCAGGGATCTGAACCTCTCCAGTCCTGCTCTGACATTAATTACTAGGCTATGCTGATACTGAAGAGGGCAAGGAAAAAATTCCGTATACACAGATGTGTGTTCGTATATTCCTAGCTTAAAAGGTTTTAATTTTTTTTCTTGTTTCCCAAATACATTTTGATTGTTTTATTCCTCTAGAAATTGCCTGGCTAAGATTTTATTTCAGTTCTGGATTTACTTATAACATCTCTCTTATTAGCTTTGTAGAGTGTTTCTGTAAGGTCTCAAAACACAGCCCTCAAGACACTGCACTTTACAGAGAAGCTAGTGGTGTCATAATAATTTCTCTATCTTGCAGTACATTAGAGCCTAAAGTAACATTACAAAAAACCCTACTATAACAAATCTAATTAAACAAATAGAGAAGCGATTGGCCACAGTGCTATCCTGGGAGCAAAATCTTACAAACTGAGCAGAAAGAACTGGAATGAAGGATAAAGAGTAAGTCAATTCTCAAACCCCTTTCTGCGCAACCGTTTCACCATCTATCCAGAGCTGGTCTGAGGCATTCATTTCCCAATTTAATTTTCACAGCTTTTTGAGGAAGAGTTTCATGAAAAATGAGGCTGATTCACATTTTGGCTGCTTCTGATTGTTTTTCAATGCTTTCTCGTTTATTCATTCTAATTGCAGGCCCCACATGTTTTCAAGCATTAGGTTGTCAATAGGGTTGCCAACCTCCAGATGGGACCTGGAGATCTCCCACTTTTACAACTGCTCTTCAGTTGACAAAGATCAACTCCCCCAGAAAAAATGGCTGCTTTGAAGGGTGGACTCTATGGCATTGTACCATGCTGAGGCCCCTCCCTTCCCCAAACCCCACCCTCTCCCAGATCCACCCCCAAAGTCTCCAGGTATTTTCCAACCCAGACCTGGCAATCCTAGTTGCAAACCTCCAAGTGGAAGAGTGTTCCTTGCATTACAACTGACCTCTAGGGTAAGGAGATCAGTTCCCCTGGAGGAATGGCAGATTCAAAGCCCTGACCTGTATAGCCCAGGCTATCCCGATAGCGTCAGATCTCGGAAGCTAAGCAGGGTCGGCCTTGGCTAATATTAGGAAGGGCGACCTCCAAGGAATACCAGGTTCATGAAGCAGAGGCAGGCAATGGTGAACCACCTCTGAAACGTCTCTTGCCTTAAAAACAAGTCTAGCTCGCCACCTAGTATTGCATAATACAAAAACAGCTAGAACTTTTTGCTGCCAGATAATCTTAGAATCTCCTGGCTACGGTTTGAAGTGGGTTTGCAAACTTCAGTTTATGCATACTATGTTTTGACTTTATGTTAAAACACAAGGAGAAAGGCCCATTGCAGAAATGAAGGCAACAAGCTCTAGGAAGAGGTCCCGGGTGAGTGCGGTGTCCCGCTCGCCCACTTCGGCGGGGGAGCAGAAGCAATGGGGGGGGCTTTTCAATGCCTCCCCACTCCCTCGCGGGCCCTTCCTGGCTTGCCTGCCTCGTTGGGCAGGCCAGGAAGGGGTTGGAGGGGGCTCTGGGAGCCTTCTCCTGCTCGCCCGCTTTGGCAGGTGGGCAGAAGAAGCAACAGGGGGCTTTTAAATGCCTCCCTGCTCCCTCCCGGGCCCTTCCTGGCCTGCCCACCAAGGCAGGTGAGCCAGGAAGGGGCGGGAGAGGGCTCTGGGAGAGGGGGCTCTACTTCAAGGAAAGGTCATTTGGGGGCCTCCAGAGGCCTTTTCCCACCCGTCTGCCTTGGCAGGCGAGCGGGGAAAGGTCGAGCGGGGGCCTCCGAGGCCTTTCCCTGCCTGTCCGCCTCAGCGGGCGAGCGGGGAAAGGTGGTGCGGGGGCCTCTAGAAGCCTTTCCCTCCTGTCCGCCTTGGTGGGGGAGCGGGGAATGGTGGGCCGGGGGGGCCTCCAGAGACCTTTCCCTCCCCGTTGAGGTGTGCAGGGAGAAGCCACAGCAGCAGCACCCGGGAGAGGAGCCCTGTCCCTGTGCTCACCATGCATACAGTCCCGTTCGACGACCAGAGCTGAGTGAGGCAGAGGTGCTGGCCACAGGTAATGTGGGCAGGACTCCGCAAGGCAGGTAGCCAACCCAGCCAGTGCCTTCTGAGTGGCAGTTCATGTGGTCAACTGATTTTGGCACGCATAGAATGTTGCCAGATGAAATCGCTCTTATATATAAGGAGAGATTGTTTGTGACCAATCATGTTTTGGGCTTTTGCCCTCTCCTTTGTGACCCTCGGGCCAGAGAGACCAGAAAATGGAAATCACCCCAGATGTATTTAATGGCTGTTTCCTAAACTGTCCTCTTTGCAGGTTCAGTCAGCCAGTAACATTGTCTTCAAGCCCACCTCCCTGCTTTAGCAATGGCTTCACTGTCTATCATAGCTGCTTACCTTATTCCCAAAACATAAGCAAAGAAAGGACAGGCATGCTCATTTTAGAAGCTTTACATATTCAGCAAAGAATCCCCCCTCCAAAAAAAACAAACCCTTTACTATGGAATGTAGTAATACAGAAAAACACAGAAAGGTGAAAGATGGAGGAGAGAGCTTGGAAACATAACTTAAGATAAAGTTGTTGTTGTTGTTGTTGTTGTTATCATCATCATCATTGTATGGCAATGTGCATAGTATAGCCAGGAGATCCTACGATTATCTGGCAACCAACGTTCTAGCTTTTTTAGTATTATGCACCACTAGGTGGTGAGCTAGACTTGTTTTTAAGGCAAGAGCCATTTCAGAGGTGGTTTGCCATTGCCTGCCTCTGTGTCATGCCCCTGGTATTCCTTGGAGGTTGCCCTTCCAAATACCAGCCAGGGCCAACCCTGCTTAGCTTCCGAGATCTGACAAGATCGGGCTAGCCTGGGCTATCTAGGTCAGGGATTAGGATAAAGGAATATACTTGACAACTAGCCCTGCCAAGAGATGCCAGAGATCCCCAAAGAGTCTTCCATTTCCCAACCTTATTGCTGCCTCTAACAGAAAACCAACAGTTGGGCAAGGAAAAATATTTAAGAAAGAGCGTTTGGGGATTCTTGACAGTGCCACTAGTGGAACAGGTGGAAGGAATAATTCAGTTTCCTTTTACATCCTCAAAGCACTCATCCATCTTGCATGGCTTTTCACCCTAGTGGATCCCCCCAAACCTCAGCGTCACCTTTCAAAGCCCACAATGGGCTGCTGCAAAAATGGAAAACATTTTTTCCCCATCAAGCACTTCCCACTGGCACTGTGTAGAATCCAGCCACTAGTATCTTGTCTATTGATATCCCCCATTCCTGAGTCTGACAGCCATGCAAGGATTTCATCTTAAGATCCCTCTCATTTAGACCCAGCTCTCTGACTCATGCCACTGAACTAGGATTCTGTCAGTAACTAGGAGGGTTAGGGTTAGGTTTATTGCTACAAATAAATTACCTGTGCATTCTGATCAATTTCCTCACCAAAGTAAAATGCAGCGGCTTTTTACCACCATTTCACATTTCACTGATCCTACTGGCCTTTACTATTCTACTATCTCTCCTTATATATAACTAGGGAGCAAAGCCCATTGTGGATGAAGACAATGGGCCCTAGAAAGGTAGGGTGGGTGGGTGGTAGATAGATAGGTAGATGGATAGATAGAGGGGTTTGGAGAAAGAGAGGAAGGAAGGAAGGAAGGAAGGAAGGAAGGAAGGAAGGAAGGAAGGGTGAGGGGGAGAGAGACATAGACAGACAGTCAGTAAGCCAGACAGAGAGGGAGGGAGGGATAAAGGGGGGGGAATCCGCCTGTGACGAGCGGTGATGAGCCACCGCCACCGCTGGCCTTCCACTGATTCCCTCCAGCCCTGTCTAGTTGGGCGGGGGGGGAGTTGGGCGGTGGCAAGTGGCTTATCAGCGGCGCCACTCTTCAAGTGCTCCCTGGTCCCACTCACCTACCAGGTGGTTGTCAGCAGTAGTCTGACGTCTGAGGGGACCGGCTGCAGAGGCAGGGCTACAGCCTTTGTGTTCTGAGGTGGGACTAAGGTGACATGGCCAATGGAAGCTGGGGAACCTTCTGACGGACAGCTCAACCCTCCAAACACTGTTGGTGCGCATTTTCTCTCTGCTGTGTGACACAGCCTTTGTGTTCTGAGGTGGGACTTAGGCGACACGGCCAATGGAAGTTGGGGAAGCTTCTGACAGACAGTTCAACCCTCCAAACACTGTTGGTGCGCATTTTCTCTCTGCTGTGTGACACAGCCTTTGTGTTCTGAGGTGGGACTTAGGCGACACGGCCAATGGAAGTTGGGGAAGCTTCTGACAGACAGTTCAACCCTCCAAACACTGTTGGTGCGCATTTTCTCTCTGCTGTGTGACACAGCCTTTGTGTTCTGAGGTGGGACTTAGGCGACACGGCCAATGGAAGTTGGGGAAGCTTCTGACAGACAGTTCAACCCTCCAAACACTGTTGGTGCGCATTTTCTCTCTGCTGTGTGACACAGCCTTTGTGTTCTGAGGTGGGACTTAGGCGACACGGCCAATGGAAGTTGGGGAAGCTTCTGACTGGAACCCAGAACACATGGCATAGGAGGAGGTGGTTTTCTACCTTAGCTGCAACAGGTAAAGGTAAAGGTTTCCATTGCTCAAAAGCCAGTCGAATCCGACTCTAGGGATGTGGTGCTCATCTCCATTTCTAAGCCGAAGAGCCAGCACTGTCCAAAGACATTTCCGTAGTTATGTGGCCGACATGACTAGATGTCGAGGTGCACGGAACGCTGTTACCTTCCCACTGAAGTGGTACCTATTTACCTACTTGCAGTTTCTTGCTTTTGAACTGCTAGGTTGGCAGGAGCTGGGACCAAAGATGGGAGCCCATTCCGTCATGTGGCAAATTAACATAAGTCAGGGGTGGAGGGAATCATACCTGTTACCATGAGGCTGTCCTCCCATACTACCCACTTGGGGCAGCAAAATGACTTGAGACATCCCTGCCTTATAGCTAAACAGAAGGAAATAAAAATAGCTTGCCTCCCTCTATTTTCCCCTTCCCTCTGCCACCTCACCAGCCACAGCCGAGACACTCACCTGGAGCTTCCTTCTAGAGATAGTTGTATTTCTTCCCACAACGGGTCTTACTCTTAGTTAAATATAAAACCCATAGGCCTATAACATACATAAAAATCCCACAACGGGCCTTACTCTTAGTTAAATATAAAACCCATAGGCCTATAACATACATAAAAATGTATAATCATGCCAAATACAAATGTCTTCCTCTTCTGCTATCACTTCCATATTAAAATATATCATTGAATTAATAATAATTGTAATTAAGCTATACAGGGTTTGAAGAATTCAAGATAATCTTCTTTTAATAAGACAGAAAAAAATGCCATCTAAGGCTGCAGATCATTTTCTTTTCATTTCTTATGTTTAAATTTGTTTAAGATTAGGAGAACTGTGTTCAAGGTCCTTAAATAGATAAACTCATGGATGTTAGTTTTAACAAGAGGCGGGACCCGTGATACTCGCGGGGGGGGGTATTCCCCGCGGCTCCTGGGTGGCTCGCCTGCTGAAGCAGCAGGAGCTCCCCACAGAGGAGGACGCGGCAGCAGGTGAGCCAGGTGAGCCCAGCAGCCACAGTTCCTGTTGGTAAGTGCTTTCTCTGCGCATGGGCAGGGAAGGCTTTTTTACTTTTGGAGGGATTTAAATATCCCCGAATAATTTTTCCAACTTTTTAGATTTTTCTGCACACCTGGGGATTGCCTCAAATATGCAGGAAAATCTCCCTGCGCCCCAGGTGCCCCCGATGTCCAGATTTAGATATCCGCACGCTGGGGGCATGTTGGGAATTAGATATATAGATGGTAGCCATTAGCCACATTGGCTAAAGAAGAACCCCAGTTCAAAACCACAGTAGATTATTTGATTTCCTATCATTGCATGAGATTGTTCTAAAACAATACCCCCAAGAAGTCTTCTCGGTATACATTTTACAGCATTTTCATCCTTCAAGCACACTTCAGCAGTTTTAAAGTTGATAACTTGGCCATTACGGAACAATTGTGGGGAAGTATCAGTAGTGACCCTGTTTCCTGAAAAATGCATCCCTCTTCTGTGGGTCTCATATGATCTTTCATTCAAAATGTACCTTCCTAAAGCAACAGAACAAAGTTTGAGTCCAGTGGCATCTTTGAGACCAACAATGTTTAATCCTGGGTATAAGCTTTTGTGCATATGCACACTTCTTCAGATACATCAAATAAATCGGCTAATGTTACATGTCAAAAAATTTTCACTAGGTTACTTACTCATATATGCCTTTAGAGCATCTGTATTCTAAAAATAATAGAAAGGACTTTCAAAACATTCATTTGCTTACTGTCCATAGGCAACCAAGCTAGTGCTGCTTGCAAGCCTTCCAAACAACAGTGGCTGAACGCAGCATCCATTTAATTCCCCAAAGCCATGAATGAAAAGCTACATGCAATCCTCCACCAATTTAAAGCCCTTAGCATAGAGACTTTATGAGAGGCCGTTAATATCTGTGCACATTTCTCCATCTTCAAACCATAATTTCAGTTCAGCATCTGCTACCGGTATGCGTTCCTGTACACTGAAAGAGCAGTGAGATTAGATTCACCACCAATGGAAAAGAAAAGCCGATTCCGAAACTAATTTTCTCAGAAGAAAATCTTTGTAATTGAAAAATGCACAAAATGTATTTTGGCAGCCAACCAACCCAAATGCTTTTACAAAACTTAGCTTTGAGGGGAAAAATTATATATATTATATATCAAGAACATGAATCAGTTAAAAAAATAATAAAAAATCCAAAGTTGGAAGCAATCAAAAATGCTTATATACTTCTTTTTAAGAAGTTAGAGACTTCTGCCTACACTCATATTAAGCCTACCACTGTGCCATCAACAAATGAAAATCAATTGAAATCAATTTAGCTGGGATAAAAAATCTCCATCCCTTCTGTAGCTCATCTAGCGCACTAACAGCTCCCACTGATGAAACAGGTGCTTGTAAATTAATTAGCCTACTGAAACACACCTTAAAATGAATTTCCCAGAACACCCTGGCAGCGAGCCATCTTGGTCCCAGGCGCTGATCATCATTCTGTAAATATTGAGATTTGATAAAGTAAACGCAGTGCTGGCAGCAGATGGCTTGGAATGCTCTGTTGACATTGCCTGCGATTACTTGGATATGAAGACTTTACTTCTCATAGACCTCCTTTGGGAACCACAGGAGGACTTGATCCCCTCTCCAGCTATTTGCCTCCTAATTGAAAATCCTTATTCCCAGATGGAGCATAATACTGCTGCTCCAGGCGTCTAGCTCTGCACTGCTTGACTGTTGATACATGGGTAATTGCTTTCAGTAATGCAGGTTAAAAGTGACATTCAGCGCTTAATAAAAATTATCAAGGCCAAAGCCGTTTATCATTCTTACACTTTGGGCTGACAGTTCTAAAGGAATTCTCGCAGTTCATCTGGATTTTTTTTTAAAAGAATCAAGCAACTGTAGCCCAAAGGAAAAGGACTCAGATTTTGCACAGACATTGATTTTTAAGGCCTGCTTGCTTAAAAAAAATTAACCTATTTGGCACAGTAACTCTCTCCATTTAGATGCAGCATAATGGTGAAGTGGTTTCAGAGCAGACCAAAAAAAAAGCTCTTCAACACTCTACATCTTCTGCAGGCAACACGACACCTTTTCAGAGTGGCACCTTCTGCAGGCAGCAAGAGGTAGGCTCTTCACCTTCTTGACGCTCAGCAAAGGACAGAGGATACACTGGTATGGTCATTATTCAGGACGTGGCCCCAACTGGGATGAGATGGGGGTACAAAAATGTTTAATGTTGGGTATGGAGCCAGCACAGGCCGTTCCTTTCTTTCTTTCTTTAAAATACGTCATGCCTCTCCATCTCCAAAATGCACAAGGCAGCTTGCAACAAAATAAAACACACAATGGCAGGTATGATCCTTCAGGAAGTTTCCTATGTTGGGATGGGATGGGATGGGATAGGATGAAACCAGTATTAAACAGAGAATTATTTAGAACTAGGAATGTTACCAAATTCCTTACCTGTGCTGGTTCGATTAAAAAATTCCCTGTCTCGCTTTTGCTTTTCCCTCCAACAAATCTTAAATGGGGGGGGGGGTTTCATGACACCACCTCTCCATAAAATGTTATGTGTGTGCCAGCTGTGTGAAAATAGCGTATAATGTATGAATGGCATGAGGAACTGGCAACACTAGAAGTGAAAACAGATGGAACAAAAACACGAGGGAGGGGAAAGAAATGAACAGCATCTCCATCCATCCCCACAAAAAGTGTTAACTGTATCTTCAAAAAGGTAATAAAAATACACAGCATGGCAAGGCTGTTTCTTGTTCAGGCTCTGCACTGCACCAGCCAGGCCTATAACAACCACCCTTTATCTCTTATTAGTAAAACTTTTTAGACATATTCTATGCAAATGACATGCAAAAGTAACCCAAAAAAATTTGCCTGAAAGGGCCAATACGGTGAGGATGTGCAGGAGAATGTATGGCCTCTTTCAGCTCCCTCAAAACTCTCTAGATGGTTCAACTAAGGAAGGACAACCAGATTTGTATTAAGTGCAATATGGTAGCAACCTACAGCTGTACAAGTTCAAGGCACACACACCCCTTGAGAAATGGCAGTGGTCTTAGTGCCTCAGGGAAAAATCTGAACATTTGCTTTAAATTTATATGAAACTTTGGTGGTAACTCTACATATGATGCAAAAGTACTGAAGGTATTTGCAATCCGTTCTCTTTAAAATGTGAGTAATAAAATGCCACCCTTGCCTAACAGAGAATAATGCCCTAAACATCTATCTTGCATTGATATTGTGTGGATACCTCGGTACCTCTCAGAACCTCATAGCTATAATGTACAATTTCCCCTAAATTATCAAGTAACTGTAGGAGGTTATTATTTGCTGTAGATACTTCTATCTTTTCTCTCTTTGCTGGAATACCTATGTATTAGGCTCTCCTCTGGGGAAAAATAATTTTTTTAAAAAAATACAGTGGATGCTAAGTAACTTAATGGATAATAAAATGCTTTGTGCTTCTGGGATTGCTATTTAAAGATCAACCTGATGCTTTATGTAAAATAAGCATTGTAGTCTTGGGGGTCTCTCACCTAGCATTTCCACACAAATCACTAAGGGAAAAGCATCCCCCCCCCCGAGAACGCAACACATTTCTAGGCTTCATTAAAAAAGCTCCCTCTGGACAAATGGGCCCTTTTGCCAGCTCCAAAAAAAGATGTACTACTGTATGAAGAATAAAAAGATTTTTTATTAAAAGAAAAATAAAAAATACATTTCTATCCCTTAATGAGCATTAATACTGAGAACGTTGGCATAACCGTACAATGGCATTGACTTAGCAAAACATTAATCAGTAATGTTATTGTATGAACTATTGCATGAAATTTTGATCCATGGTCAATTGTCTGTTAATTAGGAATTCATGCGAATGGAATAGGGACGCCGTTTTTATTTCCATTATGGAATAACAGAAAGGTTTTAAGGCAAAGGCTAGCAAGATCCAAATCCGATTATTTGTCAAAGTGCAAAACAAGCGGCATCAACTGCAATTTTAAAGTACATTTTACAACTGCCTGTGCCTTTGGTATTTAGTCTAATACACAAACCTGCTCATTATTTATATGAAGAACCTTCAGATAGGACCAGCTCGTCAGAGAGCTAGGCTGGTGTAGTGGTTAGTGTTACAGTCTCTCTCTCTCTCTCTCTCTCTCTCTCTCTCTCTCTCTCTCTCCCCCCCTCTTTTTCTCGTTGCCCCCACCCGCACGGCAGGCTCCCCCCCCCCCGTATGTGCAGTGTAACACTGGGGAGGGAGAGACTGCCCCTCGGCCCTTCCAAATTTGTGCCCATAAGTGTCAACAAATATCAGACTTTTCCTTCTTTCCCTGCATGAGCATGTGAAGAACCTGGGACAAGAATGTTTGCATTAACATTAACTCTTTCAAGAAGTACTCTCACACAGTTCTAACTAGACTCAGGTGGGGTAGCCGTGTTAGTCTGAAGCACCAGAACAAGTCCAGCGGCACCTTTAAGACCAACAAAGTTTTATTCACAGTCTAAGCTTTCGTGTGCAAGGCACACTTCCTCAGAGACAGCAACAGTTCCAATTAGAATGCCTTTGAAACACAAACTACTTCAGTCAGACCCGATGCCCAAAGGAGGGATGCCAACCCTGGTTTGGCAAATTCATAGATATTTGTGGGGGGTGGCTAGAGAGGTCAGACTTTGGGGAGGGGAGGAATCTCAGTGGGTATCTGATGCCACATAGTCTGCCCTCCAAAGCTGCCATTTCCTCAAGGGCAACTGTAGTGTGGAGAACAGTTATAATCTCAGGAGACTTCCAGACCCCACCTGGAGGCTGGTAACTCTACCCAAAGGCCAAAGAGCTGCTAGTGTCAGCGCAGGCTGTGCTTTCAACACAAATGGCTGTATTCCATGATGCAGCCCTACTCTAATCCAGTGATCTCTTGTGGGCTTAGGAAACTCAGATGGACACATAACCCTGCCTTGTACATAGGTTTACCAGTTTCCCACTGGAGGCGGGGATTCTCCCACTTCAGCATGATGATGTTGCTTCCGAGGCAACCTGGAAGTGATGACATCACACCAGGTGATGCTCTAGCATTCGCCCAAAATTCTATGGTTAAACCACAGAGTTTTGGGAGGATGCTAAAGTGTCACCCAGGATGATGACATCACTTCCAGGTCACACCAGAAGTGAAGTTATTACACCAGGCATGCCGATTTCCTCCCCTGCAAAATAGAAGTCCCTATCTTCCCTACTTGCCCACCAGGGCTTCTCCTTTAATTTCAATGGAGATGAGAGTTCTATTAAAGCAATAACAATGATTAATAATAATACATTACATTCATTAATTTTTAAAGTGTTTTACCAAGATCCAAGCTAGATGTAAAACAATCTACCACCCTAAAATTCTTTAAAACCAAACACAGTCTTGGGAGTAATGAGGACAGGTGATGAAGGACTGCTTAACGCTTTCATCTCTCCTACTCTTTTTTATATATACTTATAAGGCAAGGAAGTGATTTTGAGCAGGAAAATGATAAGAGGGGAAAATATTATGCAATTCTGCTTCCTGCTCACTAGAACTCTGTCCAAACTCCTTGCTACCCCCAAGCCAGGTGTGTGATTTTTTTGAGAAGGAGAAGAAGAAGAGATAGGATTTATACCCCTCCCCTTCACTCAGAGTCTCAGAGCAGCTTACAAACTCCTTTCCCTTCCCCTCCCGACAACAGACACCCTGTGAGGTGGGTGGGGCTCAGAGAACTCTGACAGAAACTGCTCTTTTCAAGAACACCTCTGACAGAACTATGGCTTGCCCAAGGTCATCCAGCAGCTGCAAGTGGAGGAGTGGGGAAGAGAATTACAAGTGACTGAATGTGTTCAACACAATGACACATCCTGCTTTTATGAATAGTCTTTAAGAGATAATCTCAAATCATAGAAGTGAAATATGACACAAATGAAGGGATGAGGAAATGATTGGAGGCAAAAGCTCCAAGGGGATTCTTTAGCTTTTTTAAAGGAACAGGGACAAATACAGGTACATGTACGTCATGAGGCAGAACGTTCCGCAAGAAAAGAAAAGTGAATACAACAGAATCATAACGAAAAACAAAAGACATTTTAGACTGTGAAAGGGTACCAGAATAGAGGACCTTTGAGCTAGCAAAGGGGAAGGATAAGAGGATTTAAAAGGTAAAACATAGTATAAATGCTTATTCAGCCCCTGTAACCTCAAGGCTAGATTATTACAATGCAATGTATGCCAATAAAAAGGTATTTGAATTTGATTATTACAATGTACTCTTTATGGGGCTGACCTTGAAGTTTATTTGGAAACTTCAGTAGGTTCAAACCATGGCAGCTCAACTGTTGTCTAGTGCTAGCCACTGTGCACAGCTTGCTACCATCTTGAAATCATTCAATTGGCTGTTTATGTAGGGGAGGTTCAATTAACGCTGCTGATTCCTACAATTAAAGCCCTACATAACCTGAGGACTGAAGGTCCATCTCTTCCTCCCTAAACCCATGTGCCAACTCTTATCATCCCATCTGAGTCCTGTCTCCAACCCCTTCTGCAGACATGTCTTAACTGCTCCTTCTCAGACTCTGGATTCAACAACAATGACCCCCTATAGTGTCAAAAAGTCTTCCTGAACCCAGGAAAGCCCGATCTTGTCAGATCGCAGAAGCTAAGCAGGGCCAATCCTGGCAAGTATTTGGATGGGAGACCTCCAGAGAATACCAGGGCTGGGAGGCCAGAGGCAGGTTATCAAGCCACTTCTCTGAACATGCTCTGTGCTCCAGTAGGAGTCGCCAGAGGTCGCCAAGACTTCCAGGCATGGGCATGCACACACACACACAAATGCAAAAATACCAACAACAAAAAAGTCTTCCTGAGAATGTCAAGAAAACAACTGCCCTGATGTCCTTCAGAAGGCTATGCAAGAAACTTAAGAACTTTTGAGGCCATCCTGCAGCAATGACATCAGTTCTTCTTTTGATTATTGTGGTATTATAGTTTTTAATAATTTTATATATGTGTGTGTGTAGTCAATTGTTGCTTTTAGGTGTCAATGTAAGCAGTTTTTGGGTTCCTTTGGGAAAGAAACAGACAACCAATGTTTTCAATAAACAAAACTGAAACAATGAGCAGATTTTAAAAGAATAAAACATGGAAAGTGAGGCCAGTGAAGAGTAAAAAATATGACTGAATCAGGATGCACACAAGACAGGAGCAGATTTATGATGAAGACATTCATGACAATAATCAAGGCAGGAGGTGGAGAGTTAGCCATTGTGGTGGAAGGGAAAAGAAGTGAAGGAATAGGTCGTTGAAGGAAGTTTGGTAATATTCAACAAATGACAAAGGTATAAAGAAATCAAAGAACAAGTGAGGAATTAACAATAACTCTTGAGATTATGGGCTCAAGGAGCAGAGGTCGTAACAGTAAGTTTTAAGAGAAGGGAGAAGGAAACAGTGGACAAAACAGAGGACAGACTCTTAGTTCAGTTTTTAAGTCAGATGTATTAGCAATGGTGAGAAATTGTCAAGAAATAATAGCGTAATGTATATCGTATATATACTATATAATGTGTGTGTGTACATTATATAATGTATACTAACATAATGTATATAGCATAAAGCAGAGGTCATTTCGGGGGGGATCGCGGGGGATCGCAGTTCCCCCCGGTGAGGTACGGGGGGGCACATGACGAAGCCCCGCCCCCTGCTTCCGGCCGCCCCGCTTCCGGCCCTCATTCAGCCAGGAGGAGGCAGGAGAAAAGGGAGGGTAAGTTGCTTATGTATACTAACATAATGTATATAGCATAAAGTATAATGAATGACTAAACCAGGAAAGAAGGAGTAAACTGGAGACCATCAGCATAAAAATGGTAATAAAAAGGCAGTCTCATCTGACTGGCTAGAGTAAAAACATAAACAGAAGTAGAAGAAAGAAAAGACTCTTTTAAAAGGTACTCCTGATTTTTAGGAATGAAAAAGGAAGATGGGAAATTGGGCAGGGGGGGGATAGATAGTTTGACAAAATGAAAGGGTCTCTTGACATGATAGGAACAGAAAAAGATACCAAAGAGAGGGAAAAGCTGAAAATATGAAGAATTAAAGGAACCCAAGTTTTAAGAAAAGTACACAAGACTGGCACTGACGGAGCAATCGCTTTAGAAGGGATATAAAACAAAAGCTCAGGAAGTTTAACAAGGGGCAAGGAGCTCCGGCATGGTAGGGGAGACTCTGGAGAGAGGCCTGCAGAGCTGGAGGAGGAAAATGGGATGACTATGAGGAACAGGAACCACGGACGGAAATATATCAGTAAAGAACTGAGTGAAGGTTTCTAGGGAGAAAGGGGGAGGAAGAGTGGGTGAAGGATAAAGGAGAGAATTATAAGTTGAGCAGCAACTACACAGAATTAATTAGAGAAGAAAAAGTAAAACTTGTTTAGCTGAGGATAAGTATGAGGAAAAGGCCAATGTCATTCCTCTAAAGCCATAGTTCCGCAGGGACAACACAGCAGCACATGCTGAGAAAAGGCCAACAAAAAAGCAACTAAGATTTATTAAATGTGCTGTCTTGAGCTGTCTTTGAACTCATACATACATCTTTTTAACTGTAGAGGCTTTTACAAAGTATTTTACCAGTGTTAATAATGCAGTTAATTTGAGCCACTTGAAATTGCTGTTTTTCAGTAACAAATCTGCAGTCATTATGCCAAGAAACAGATTTAATGGCTTGGAAAAATAAGATAGTCTAAATTTTCTCTGTTTGTTTCGCTAATAAAATCAATTCTACAGGGGGGAAAAGAACAGGGCAATTTTAAAGCCTTCTCCGTTTCCACACACACAATGGTATCGTTGGTACATATTTTAAATGAAATCAGGGCAATCCTGAGCCATGTTTCCAATCCAGAGTACTGTGGACAACTCTATAAAGCTATTGAATTAAAGGTTTGTCTTCTCAAGGATACATAACAGTCTGAGAGGGAGGACTATCAGAGCATTCTCCTTATTCCTTTTCATATAATATTGTCATACATTAATATAAAATCTGGAAGTTCAGTATTGTGTAGTAAACCAGTTCTAGATTTCACTTGTGTTATTTTATACAATTTTATAATTGTATAAAAATTATAAAATGTTACCCTAATTGAAACTCAGTCTCTCACTATCCTATCCTACAACAAAACACAGCCCAAAGACCTTTACAATCTAAATCAGGGGTGTCAAACATACAGCCCGCGGGCCTGAACCGGCCTGTCCAGGGCTCTTATCTGGTCTGTGAGCAAGTGGTCATTACTTTTATTGCAAGATGACAGAGGCTGTGCATTATGTTCCTGTCCCAGCACTAATGAGTGGGACGGTGGGCATCACGGAGATACTTTAAGGAAATACTGTAAGAATGTTTTAAGCATGTTTGTATTTTGAGTAAAAGAATAATAGTGTTAATTGGATTTTCCTGTGTCCTTTATAAAGTTTATATCTCTAATACATGGCATTACATTTTATGGCAGACATGGCCTAGCCTGACAAAGTGACATTTGTGTCAGATCCAGCCCTCCTAACAAATGAATTTGACACCTCTGATCTAAAGTCCTTAACTTGTTCCCACTTAGGCATCTTCTTTGCTTTACCCTCTTGAATTACCTTCAGTTAGGGGCTGAGTGTACTGCAGATGTAGTACCCTCTGAGAGGTAACAGATGTCGCAGCCAGATCGCCCTCTATACATAAACCATATATAATCTATCTGTTTTTAGAAATGTTAAACAAATTTTTAAAATTGTTATAATTGTATTACTGATGCAGTTAAAACATGGCTGCAACCGATTCGTGCTGATTACGTACTGAATAAACTTGAAGCCTTGACTACCCTCTGAGGGATGGTGGGTATCCTGCTTCAATTCACCCTTCAGATCTGCTGTGGTCTGAAGGGTGTCTTGGGGTGCGTTCAGACGGGCAGCTAATCCCACCATTATGCCGGCTCAAATTTTATCCCGATCTTTTAAATCCATCCTCGCACAACCAGACATCCCCTGGGGGAATCATCTTACCGTGTGCTGCTTCCGCTGTGGATTGTCTAGACAGCATCCACTGAAGGAGGCACGCGCATGAGCATAGGTGTGATATTGTGGCCTTGTTTATCCGCACATGTGCAGAATCAAGATTTTTTTAAAATGGCACCCATTCGGGATGGTCTGATGTCATACCATCCCGGATGGGCGCCATTTTTAATTGCGCGCTGGAACAATCAGATGGGGGCAAGTCCGCAATTGGCTCTGAACTGAAAACTCCAGATTTTAACTAGTACCTTTTTAGTACGGCTCCAAAGCTTGGCAAAATAGGATTCTCATGGAAGACGGACATTTCCCAGATGTTGATGTCTGGACATTACATTTAAATCCATGAGGCACTCATGCCTTGCACGGATCTAAAGAGCCGCCTGAATGCACCCTTGGGTAGCTTTGACAACAGGCCTCTTTATAGCTGCCAACTGGGAGAGAGTACTTACATACAGAGAATACTAAGGACACAGCTAGACAATATGGTGTCCCTTGGGACAACTCAAGAATACCACAGCCATTTTACTGACAGAGTTCTCAAATATTAAAAATGCTGTGAGGGGGAGCGATCCTGCTTGGAATTGCAGTGTAGGGGAAGAGGGATTCCTGTCCACCCCCATGCAATTTTTCAAGAGCACAAATGTTCCAGGGGTTTGGGCTCTTGAAAAAATATGTAGGGAGGAGACAGGAACCACTGTAAATGTCCCACACTGCATTCTCAAGCAGAATAAAGTGAAATATTAACATTGGGGATGCTTTCCCATCTCGAAAATCATCTAAATAATCAGTTATCCACAGCTCCAGAATCTACTGTTAGAGGCAAACCAACAGGGTTGCCAGCTGATAGCTGGCACACAGTGGGAGATGGGGGGGGGGACATGAGGGTCATAGGTGTGATGTTATGATGTCACTCCCAGGTTTCTCCTGGATATGGTATCATGCTAGAATAGCTGGAAACTCTATGATAAAACAATAGAATTTCCAGTGATTCCTAGAGTAGTGTGACATCAGTTCTGGATTATTCCTGGATGTCACACCATAGTGCTGATGCCAATTTTTGAATTAATTTTTCTCCCACTGGCCAACAGAGCAGCAGTAGGAAGCAGGGGTTGCCAGTAGTAGGAAGCAGGGGTTGCCAGCACCCCTACAAACCAAACATGTAAGTGCACCTGATTTAAAGGGTTTTAGCACAATCTGTGTGGGACTACACCACTGTCCATCTAGAAAGCCAGTGTGGTGTAGTGGTTAAGAACAGCGGACTTGTATCTGGAGAACCAGGTTTGATTCCCTACTCCTCCACATGAAGCTAGCTGGGTGACCTTGGGCCAGTCACAGTTCTCTCAGAACTCTCAGCCCCACCTGCCTCAGAAGGTGGCTGTTGTGGGGAGGGAAAGGGTAAGGTGATGGTAAGCCACTTAGAGACTCCCTAAGGTAGACAAAAGTGGGGTATAAAAACCTCTTCTTCTTCCAGATTGTGTTATATAATTCAGAGGAATGAATGGTCCACTATTACCACCTAAACATCAATAATGGCACAAGAAAAAAAAGCACAAAAGCCTCCTCTGGCCTTTTGTGTAATCAACAAAGTTGTAGAGCCATATTGGTCCACACAAAATCCAAAAACAAGAAGCAAATACATGGCAATACTTTTTATTAGGAATAACAAGGCTGCCCCAGTAATATACATAATTGTTTGAAAAATTCCAGAAGAGCAGAAAAGTGAGTCTCCTGTAACCAAAATAACAAAGAGTCATGCAACATCTTAAAATCTAACACTTTTATTGCGGCATGAACTTTTGTGAACCACAGGCCACTTTATTGTGCATCTGCCAACCTGGGCATTGGCTCATGAAAGCTTGTGTCGCAATTCATGATCCAAGGTTATTAACTTATTTGACTATCCAACAGCCTATAAATTTCTGCCTCCTTCACTGTAGTCCTTCAGATGTATCAGCATTTGTATGATGTCATTCCCCATCACTTTCACAACCACTGGTACAGGTAAGTTATGAACTGGCTGTGGGACTCCAGATCAGTTTGCCTCTGACCATTACACTAAAGTATCTTAAGCGGAAATAACAAAGGCTTGAGCTCCCTTAAGTAGGGCCCCACCATATTGTTCTGATTTGGGCAGGAAATGGAACCAGGACAACTGGATCTATGTCTTTAGTGCCATGAGCACCATTCTTGATATTCAAGGTGCTACTGATTTTCAGAAAATTGTTGGTTAATATAACCTCAAAAGAGTATATTTTGAGCTGGATGGAATGTTGTCAGCAAACATCCATTCGGTATTCTAATATACTATTCTGAAAAACAAATACACTGAAATACAGAGGATTTATAGTCTTTCTTGTTGAGAATACATATGTGAGGACTGTATGAGTGAGCATATGTATCTATGTATCCATATCATAGATATGGATCTATGCATGTATATTATCAAGAATGACAATAGTTTTAAGCAGATACATATTCTGTGCGATCATGTTTCCCAAGAGCAACCACAACTGCTTACAAGGAAGCAGATCAGCATAAGGCCCATTGGAGCTGTCATCAGACTCAGATGGTCACTGGCCACACATACACAGCAGTGCACCGACCACTGCATTGAATAGGAAATCTATGCACACTTCCAACGTATTAATCCAGCCAGCCTTCTCCATCCCTTGGCCTTGCCTACAACGAAGTCATGCTCCAAAAAATTGTACCAATTCTTCAAATAAGGATAGGTTTGATATCATTAAGTAATTAACAGTGAAGTACTAAGCAGAAATATACCCTTCCTAAACCCATTGAAGTCCACTTAGATTGCACTGTAACTCCAGGGATTTTTTTCTTGGGAACATGCCAGAACAGAGTTCTGGTACCTTTTCGACAAAATTCTTTTTAAAATGTTTAAAAGTCCATGAGCTTTCAGTATACAGATTGATGACTTCATTTTCCTCTTGAGAGTTCTGGTACCTCTTTTTCCAGAAAAAAAGCCCTGTGTAACGCATCAAATATCTTTAAATGAATCTTCTAAGTCAAGAGTTTAAACTCTAATCCTTGCTTTAAAAATAATTTTCAGTCTTGGTGACACGCCTGTAAACAATCAGTGTATCTCTTTGATTCCATTCAATGTATTTAAGATAATTGCCCTTGCACTTTTTGTGCTGTGTTCATTAGTGGGGACTTTGCAATGCAATCTTAAGGACAATTATATCAGTCTAAGTCTGCTAAAGTATTAGAGGGGCATAACTCTGCAGAGGAATGCACTATTAATTGCATAACTTCATAATACCATGTATACTGAAATGCAATGTTTATTTGTTAATACATCTGTTAGCCTATCAATCAGTTAAAAGCAAGACGGTTTATCAAGAAAACCTTTAATTCACTTATAGCCCTGGGTTTTTAAAATTATATTAGAATATATATATAATTAAACATTTGAAAATTCATTGCTTCATTTTGGAGATCAGTGTTTCAGTTCTTGTGAAACTTTAGCCTATATGGTCAGGGAGAAAATGCACCTATTGGATGCATAACACTTAATATCCATGGAATTATAGTTCAAAAACAGCCACAGCTACAGTTGCTGTGGGAACCACAACTTTGAATATCCTGACTGTTGTGCATTTAAATTCTCTCCAACAATGTTGCATTAACTTTTTTTTTTGCATTAAATTGATATCTAATATGATTCCATTTCCCACTCTTAGGAAATGCAGATTAGTTGCTCTCCTGTCCCTGATGCAAAAACTGTTTTTGGCAAATCATATCAAAATGTTTCCTGGAACTAGCTGAAAAGTGTTGATATATGGAAATTGCTCTTTTTCTTTGGGAAAAAAAATTGCCCCTAAAATCCAAATTGCATATTGTGACTTTCCTCTTCTTCCACTGCCTGCCATATTCACAGAGAAGCAAAGGCACCTATGACATTTTTTTAAAAGGTAGTTCACATTATTGCAGGCCTAAGATAATATTGTATGCTCTAGAAATAATGTAAAGAAGCATTAGTAATCTCTAGCCAGTCATATATGTTAATGATAATAAAACTTAAGCAACAAACAGTATATGAAGTCCTGTTTTTCACAAGATTTTTTCCAATAAATAAAATCATGTTTATTTGTAAGTTTTTGGGGGGATGGGGGCTATATGCAAAACTTATGCCTAATGACCTCTGAGCCAATAAGCTGTGCTATACTGAAGTTCTAAACAGAAGACTTAAACTTTATACTAAGTAGGTGATGATGTTAGAAATACATAACATGCAACACATTTGTGATCCTCCGAGTATGGATTTTCCTACCATATGAGTACCACTGCACTATCTGGATTTAAGACCTAAAATGTAACTGGTTTAAATGCACATGTCCTGAAGGGAAGGACTGTAGATAAGGCAAAACTCTTTAGCCATTCAGTCACAGGAGAAAGTTGAGCATTTGATCTCATGGGCCGGATTCTCCTTGGTTTATATAAGAGCACTCATCATGTAAATGACAAACTACAGATTGCACGAAATGAAAAAGGCAGAATAATTTGGCAGCTGCTGGGCTCTATAGATTGTCTTTGTATAGCTGCATGTCTTTGAACAAGGACATATGCTTGAAAAAGTATTTGATCAAGGTAAAGTACTGCTTCTAGAGATGGGCTTCCTCTCCCCCTAAGGTTCCAGTGCATGCATCACAGAAGGATTAGCATAAAATTCAACATGAAATTACACTTGGCGAGGCCAGGCGGAAGCACTTCCCCATTGCTTAAGACTGATATTTACAAGCCACTGGCCACATAAGAAACACTCTCCCATTCAGTATTCCACTCAACTGGCTTCACATTTGAACCAAGCCTCTCAACCACTGAACAACTATACATACAGCATTGACATGCCATGACAAGATGTGCCCATACTTGGCATGTGGCATATTGCATGCATACAAACAGGTTGAACAGGATGCCAGGCAAGGATGCCAAACTTGAGGTGGAGCCTGGATTTCTCCTGGAATTACAACTGATATCCAGTTTACAGAGACCAGTTTCTCTGGAGGAAATGGTGGCTTCAGAGGGTGGGCTTTATGGCATTACCTGAGCTCCCTACCTGCCCCTCACTCCTCCATCCCTGGCCGCTGCCCCCAAATCTCCAGGAATTTCCAGAGCTAGAGAGGGCAGCCTTAATGTCAGGCTCTGTGGAACCCCAGATAGGTAAGGGTTTCTTTTCTGCATTCTTTAGCACAACCCAGTGTTACCGTAAATCAAGGCAACATTAAACCTAAAGACAGATTTATTTATTTTTTTAAGTCATTTTCTGGTCTGTTGTGTTTTTGGTCACACAATGAACGAAATTGATATAATTATTTGTAAGCTTTAGTGGGAATTCTGCTATTTAATCATTTGAATATCAGTATGATGCTGTTTGTCTTCATTACTGTTGTCCTCTTCCAAATCTTGCTTTATATAGCTATTGGCTGACACAATGCACTTTTTTATTTACCCAATCAAGCACTAATTTAAAAACAAAGCTAAACTCATTCTACTTGAGAATCAAACACATAATTGTCTGCAATTGCTGAGATAGGCACGCTTTGTTAAGACTGTGGTATCCAAATACAAGTTCTTTTTTTAAAAATAAAAATCAAGAGCAGAGAATCTTTTCCTTTATTTAAAATATGGCGGATTGTCTAAATAAACTATACTGATAAGAAGTTGGGAGCACAGAAGTAACTGAGCCTCCTGTATACCTCTTCCCTACCCCCCAAGCAAGATAGCATAGCTATTCCATGGAAGAACATACAATATGAACACTAAACGGAACGTTTTGTTGGTAATGTATCACAAATCATCTTTTTAGATCCAACACAACTGTGACATGTTTAATAACTACTCAAACAAAGATTTTTTTAATCTTGATCATGTAAAAAACTAATGGGAGCCCTGACCTGGTTAGCCCAGGCAAGCCCGATCTTGTCAGATCTCAGAAGCTAAGCAGGATCGACTCTGGCAAGTACTTGGATGGGAGACCTACTTGGAATACCAGATGCGGGAGGTGGGGGCAGGCTTTATTCAGCTACCTGTTCGAATATCCTCCAGGCCCCCAGTAGGGGTCAGTCACCAGAGGTCGCCATGACTTCCAAGTGCACACACAGTCAGTCACCAGAGGTCATCATGATTTCCAGGTGCGCATGCACACATACACAACACCCCCTCCCCCCAAAATTAAGGGGATATTATTGAAACCAGGGCTTTTTTTGTAGAAAAAGCCCAGCAGGAACTCATTAGCATAATAGGCCACACCCAGCAGCAGAAACTCATTAACATATTAGGCCACACCCTGACAGTGCAGCTCATTAGCATATTAGGTCACACCCATGCCTTCCCTTAGCTTACCCAGGCCAGGGAAGGCACGGGGAGGCATTTAAATGCCTCTCCGATCCTTCCAGGGTCCCCCCTGGCCCGCCCGCTTCCTCAGAGTCGCCCGGGGGGGGTCGCTCTCCAGGCCTTCCCTCTGTAGCCACGCATGCAGAGGCTTTGGCTGTAGTGGGCATGGCCAACTCTGAAGCCAGCCAGAACTCCGTTCCTGTGCGTTCCTGCCCATAAATAGCCCTGATTGGAACAAACACAGTATTGTTTATACATTGTTATCTTGCCCTTCTTTTAAGCAGTACAGAGCAGTTGGCATGGTTTTCTTCCCTGCGATTGTACCTCTGAGGCTGGTTAGGCTGATGCTATGTGGTTGGTCCCTGGTCACCAAATGAGCTTCCAGGCTCAATGGGCACTTGTACAATTAATATGTGCATGTGTATACACACACATATGCACATACACATGCCTTAGTGGGCAAGCAAACAAAAAACAGAGCACATAGAGAGCAGATAGAAAAAATATATATACAAAAACAGACAACATCTGATAAATGAAGTGATATTGTAAGTCATTTTTTAAAAGTCACCATAGTAGTCTTGTATTGGATTCCAATCATGGGAACATTTTTGTGTGTTAAGATGCCACTCGGAAAATGTCTCCCATGTCTTAGTAATAATTGTTTGGATGGGGAATGCAAACTTCAGAACAATACTACTCAATATATTTTTCTTCTAATTCATTGTTTAATAACAAACCTTGGAGTTTCATTATACTTATTTTTTGCTAACAAAACAATAGGAGAAAAACAGTATCTTTACTAGGTCTAATTGTTGTCTTGTCTGGGTTCTTTATTAATTGATTTCAATTTCTTCAGCATCCCTTAACATGTAGACATGAACCACTGACATGAAAAGATCTTAGGTATTATACAGAATTAGTCTTTTTATAATATTTGATTTTTTTTCCTGTGTGCTTTTCTGCTTAGTAGTTCTGTTCTTTGTGTGTGGGGTTACTCTTGGTACCTCTAGTAAGTACAGAATTCCCCAACTTCATTTAGCATTTCCTGACTTATTTCTTTGATTATCAATTTAGAGCAACATTTTAAAACAATCATATGACACAGGAATGAAAATAATTTTATTATCCTTTGAAACCTTCCATTGCACAAGCTTAATCCAAATACAGAATTTCTGCCCTGTAACTGGGTTACAATATTTGTCTTTATTGTACAGTTATCAAATAAAAAGGCAGCAATAAAAAGCATTTTCACATTCCCTTCCATTCTAATGGAAACTCTTTTCCTTTTACAAGATTAGCCCAATTGAGTCAAGAACTGAATTATTCAAGCAGCACAAAGTTGAAAACTAAACCCTGAGGTTGGAAATACATATATACAGCTTCTGTGTATCAGTTTTGTCTTGAGCTCCATTAAGAAAAGAGTGTCAGGAAGAATATTTTTTCAAAGTATTAGGATCTCGGCTAATCTCAGTTTAGTATTTCACCAAAAGATATCTCACCTAAAGAGGCAACCAATGGACAAAAAATAAACATGACTATGAACATCATTAAATTATCTGGAGTTGGGTTATAACTTTTAAAAGAGTATATTTACATTTCCAAAGAGAAATGTGGCAAAGCACTACCTTATTGTGAGTCTTTGGCAGACAGAGTTCAAAAAGATCTTCCCGCAATCTTAGGCTGTAAATGTTGTCGAATTGAATCACCTCTGCTTTAACCTTTTGACTCTCCCCAATATGTGATTCATGCGTTGCTTCTGCGTCCTTTCACATGGCAAGGTGAAATCTCTGCCCCAATTCATACCCTGAAGTCTGACCTTTGATCTAGATTGCTCACTCAGAATTCAGTTCCGAATGACTAGTGTTCTGTCAGACAAAATATACATAATCTGCTGTCAAAGACTGTCAAACAAATGGTTGACTTCATACACCCCATTTCAGTAAAATGATCAAAACATCAAAAAGAAAGGAGGGGGGGGGAACCATACATTTCATGCCTACAAGAAATATAACATTATGGATGAGAAACACTGCTATAAAAGAAAAGATGCTGGGAAATATTTTTTAAAAAACCAAATTATTCCTAGAAAAAGAAGCAGATTCAAAACTGGGAATACATGCCCTCATAAGAATTGCCCTTCACAATTCCACTTTGCAAAAGCATTTATTTTGGCACCTCATGCTACCAATTTGTAAGACAGTAAGAAAAAAATAATAAATTTGGGGGAAGCTACACCAGAAGTATGCACACAAATGGAAAGTGGAAACAAACCTAAACACTACATTAAAAGAAAGCGTCTGGTATTTAATCCATCTGTCTGAACGGGAAATATCAAATGCAAATTAAACTGGAAAGCCACATGTATGATGCAAAATGTTCTAAAAATTGCTACATAAAAAATACAAGTAATAGCCATGAAGAATTTCCCGATGAGAAAAATTACATCTGATAATTGCATCAGTATATTTAATTTTTATTTTTTTTTAAAGGCCTTTTTGCTACAATTACCGTTTCTTAATTTGAGAGGAGTATGTAGCTTGCCTCCCAGTTGAATATTTTGATTCTGGTCTTAATTTATGGTTTAGTTTTTTAAGTGGAGAAGCATGTATACTGATGGAAATGTTGTACCACATTACCTCCCATGTGTGTGTTTCTTTGCATGCACAAATTTCACTTGGGTTTTCGTTCATTTCTAGACAGCAAGAGCTTACTTTTTAAAAAATAATCTGTTCTGTTTATTCTTTAAGAAAGCTTCCTGTATACGTCTACTGCTGAAAACTATGAGGGGACCCGACCCCCCCCACCAGCATAAGGTAGTGCTCTATTTTGCCTCATTATAATAAACACCAATGTTTTTACAACTGCAACAGTTCTCTGCCAGCATTAGCATATTTTGGCTGAGGTATTGTTTTACTGTGACCTGTATAATAAGTGTCACATTAGCAACACAACAAATCAAACGTTTGTTAATTTCCCTCGCTTTCCCACACAGCTGCTCGTGTTATCGTGTCACCAGATTTTAATTAATATGATAAGTAACACTTGCAAGACAACAGGCTGAATCTTCCCCCCCCCCCATTCTCCCTCCCCCCCCTGCATGTGTATGTCTGTGTGCGGACACATGTGAACCAAGGGGGGGGGAGGAAATATATATATAAGAAAACCCTGCAGATTCTGCTTAGCTGGCACTGAAAGTAATCATGCATTACCATATGATTGTGTATTTGGGTATATTCCTGAGGATCCAAGAACCCAAATCTCTGCTGGCACGAAATGTGATGACAAAAAAAGGACATTTAAAAGAACTGCATATTTTACTGGGAGGGTGATTTTATATACATATATATATACATCTCAGTATCTAAGGTATATTATGCTGCCCACTTTAATTTCTTCTTGGTACACAGGAGTAATAACAAATTTATCTGATTTCTCCCCCTCCCATAAAAAACCATGGCCAACGTTCTCTGCAGGTACTGTGTTCCCATCAATGGAATTGCTCACATACAAGTCAAAAGTGCCATCTATTTGCAAAAGGCAGAAATGCACCAGAGGCCACCCTGGCAGTCGATTTTAGGAAAGCAGCCGCACACACCTATCGAGACAGCTGCTGCTCTCCCACATAAATAGGGAGAACTTGCTCTCCAATGGAAACGGCAGCAGTGCAACATCTTCAGGGGGAACTATGCAGTTCTTTATACTGTGAGAGAATGGCATCAAAAAGAAAAGATGTTATGATCCCAACAGATTTCATGGCATTTATGTAGTACTTTATCGAGCGTGGTCTACATTACGTTAACAACCTCTATGATAACCTTGTAGAGTTCACAGGTATTTTTACACTCATAGAGGGAGATGGGAGTTGAAACGTAGAGTGAGTGCCTCCCTAAGGCCACACGGTGAGTTTAGGACCAAACTGAGACTCAAATATGGAAGAACGTGAAGATCTCAGATGGCTTTCTTCACCAGGATGCAAAAGTGGTTTCATTACATAGGTTTTCCTACCCAAGTAACAGGTCTTAAGCAATGTTCCCTCTAACCTCCACAGTATTGTGAGCAAAAATTCTACCTTGTATGCAAAAAAGCTAGTAGCATTAAAGTTGTGAGTGAATCTACATTTGACTATTGCCTAAATTAGTTTTTTAGATTATTTCCGTAACCTTGTTAAATTTTAAACTATATTTTAAGAATAAGTCAAATATCGTAAGAGAAAACAGAATCAAGCCAAATTTCATTATAGAAAATGTTATCCTCTATGGGGGTAGACCAGGCCTCCAGAGAACAGGTCTACCCTCCTGTTTCCACTATATTGGTAACCAGGCCTCCAGAGAACAGGTCTACCCTCCTCTTTCCACTATACTTGTAGACCTGTTCTTTGGAGACCAGGTCTACCCGCCCCAGTCCACTAATTGGTAGACCTGGTCTTCGACCATCGCCATGTGCTGTGCCTTAGAAAACATACCAGCACGGGGGGGGGGACACTTTTGCAGTCTACTTTGGGAGGGGGTTAAGTGAAATATGACCAATTTACAGGTCAAGTATAACAGAGGTGGAACAGTCACTGTCAGAACCCTGCCTAACCTAACAAACAGGAAATTGCTTAAATGTTTTCAACCTGCCCAAACTACTTATTTATTCAAATATTTATATCCCACTTTTCCTGTGACTCAAGGCAGCTCACAAATCATATTGAAAAGCATAACAGGTGTGCACAAATAAAATCCATCTTTTCTGGCTCCATTATAGCCTATGGGGATTATTATAGTCAATGGACCACATCCTGTCCTTATATATAAACGTGTTTTCGCAAGGCAACATTCTATGCTTGCCAAAATCAGTTGGCTGCCTGAACTGCCCATCAGAAGGTGTGCCTGACTCCCGCCCACAGAGCCAGCTCCAGCCAAAACTCCAATCCAAACATTTTACCTCAGCAGCCGCGCAGCCATTTGCCTGATAAGCCTTCTTCAGCCGTCAGGAGAAGATCAGCGGACGAGCTGCCGACCATTCTCCAGCCCTCGGGAGAGACTTGGTTGTGGTTCTTTGTTTGAAATGTTCCCCATCAGACTTAATTGAGCTGTAGTTCCAGAGAAGTGCCTGCAGGGGTATCACTCACTGGGTTGAATGGGGCTTCTTCATCTGCTGGCCTACAGTTCCCAGCTGCCCCAAGCCCAAAAAGTGCAGGAAAACAGGAAATCCCTGGAGATTTGAGGGATGGAACCTGGAGAGGGTGAGGTTTGAGGAGGGGTGGCACCTCAGACAGGTACAATGCCATAGACTACACCCTCCCAACCAGCCATTTCCTCCAGGGGAACCACTGTTGCCAATCTCAGGAGAGGGGTGGAAATCACTCAGAATTATAACTGATCTCCAGGATGGGGGGGGAGGTGATAGAAAGCTGACTTCAGAGGGGCAGATAATGGCAGGTTGATGCTTGGCTGGGAAGGAGATAGGGTTCCCAACTCCAGGTTGGGAAATTCATGAAGATTTGAGGGGTGGAGCCTGGAGAGGGTGAGGTTTGAGAAGGGGTGGGACCTCAGACAGATACAATGCCATAGACTCCACCTGGGGCTCTGGGGGTTGTTTTGTGA
>NW_015172568.1:549026-549695 GCF_001447785.1 Gekko japonicus
AGTGAGAGCTACTGGGTTCTGCAGCAACAGAGAGTATCCCCCTATTGACCCCCAGCGTACCCTTTTACTTCCTTCCCAATGTTATCCATTCTTATGAAGAATATAAAACGTTGCACTGAGGACATTTTTACATGGGTAGGACAAAACACACCATTCATCCTGGTGTGTGGGGGGGTTGCCACCTGCTGACAACAATCTTGAATAGGCACTCCAGCTTCCAGGTGGGGCCTAGGAATCTCCCAAAATTACAGCTTATCTCCAGTGACCCCAGATCCTGTTGGATTACTCCTATTTTACAAAGACATCACCTCCCTATGGAACCCTGGGTGATAACCATACTGCTAGTAGATGAGGACCCTGAAACGACTCGCTTGGTGGCAAAATATCTTTCGATAGTGTTATTTTTAAAGCGGCTTTGAAATGTTATAAGTAGTTTTATGTATATAATTTTAAAATTTTAAAACTAATTTCCATAATATCATGGGATTTTATAGAATTGAAGTTTATAAAATGTGGTCTGATAATACTGTTCGAGAGTATGTTTACTAGCTTTTATTGTAAAGACGTTTGGTCTAAATCATCTTGTAATTATATGTAATGCATTTTATGGTTGCTGTTTGTATGTTTGGCTTAAGACCTCGGGTCAATGAAGCTAATAAATGAAATGGA
>NW_015172568.1:550403-572545 GCF_001447785.1 Gekko japonicus
GTTTGAAATGTTCCCCATCAGGTTTAATTGAGCTGTAGTTCCAGAGAAGTGCCTGCAGGGGTATCACTCACTGGGTTGAACGGGGCTTCTTCATCTGCTGGCCTCCAGTTCCCAGCTGCCCCAAGCCCAAAAAGTGTGGGGAAAAAAGGAAATCCCTGGAGATTTGGGGGATGGAACCTGGAGAGGGTGAGGTTTGAGGAGGGGTGGGACCTCAGACAGATACAATGCCATAGACTCCACCCTCCAAACCAGCCATTCCCTCCTGGGTAACAATTGTTGACAATCTCCAGGTGAGGGGTGGAGATCACTCAAAATTACAACTGCTCTTCAGGTAGCAGAGATCAGTTCCTCTGGAGAAAATGGTGGACTCTGTGTCACAGCACATTGACGCTGAGTGCCCAAGGCCTTGGCACTCTCCCAGAGCCTTTTCTAGAGCTCGTTGTATTTATTTCCATAACAAGCCTTATTCCTAGTAGGCTATAATGGAGAATTGATCTGGGGGTACCTGGGGCTCTGGGGGTTGTTTTGTGAGGTAGAGGCACAAAATTTGTAGCATAGCTGCTGGTGCCACTCCTCAACCCCCCCCCCAGGTTTCAAAATGATTGGACCAGGGGGTCCAATTCTATGGGGCCCAGAAGGAGGTGCCCCCATTCTCCATTGTTTCCAATGCCTTAGTGTGAGCAGAAGCTTAAAATTCCTGAGCTGGAGCTAAAAAAAATTACACCAGCACCCCCAAGTGCAGCTTAGAGGGAACTTTGGTCCTAAGGTTGTATTGTACGCTGATGAACAAGTGGTGCAGGCTTGTCTTAATAGTGAGAGCTACTGGGGTCAGCAGCAACGGAGAGTATCCCCCTATTGACCACCTGTGTACCCCTTTACTTCCTTCCCAATGTTATCCATTCTTATGAAGAATATAAAACGTTGCACTGAGGACATTCTTACATGGGTAGGACAAAACACACCATTCATCCTGGTGTGTGGGGGGTTGCCACCTGCTGACAACAATCTTGAATAGGCACTCCAGCTTCCAGGTGGGGCCTAGGAATCTCCCAAAATTACAGCTTATCTCCAGTGACCCCAGATCCTGTTGGATTACTCCTATTTTACAAAGACATCACCTCCCTATGGAACCCTGGGTGATAACCATACTGCTAGTAGATGAGGACCCTGAAACGACTCGCTTGGTGGCAAAATATCTTTCGATAGTGTTATTTTTAAAGCGGCTTTGAAATGTTATAAGTAGTTTTATGTATATAATTTTAAAATTTTAAAACTAATTTCCATAATATCATGGGATTTTATAGAATTGAAGTTTATAAAATGTGGTCTGATAATACTGTTCGAGAGTATGTTTACTAGCTTTTATTGTAAAGACGTTTGGTCTAAATCGTAATTATATGTAATGCATTTTATGGTTGCTGTTTGTATGTTTGGCTTAAGACCTCGGGTCAATGAAGCTAATAAATGAAATGGAGCTCATCTCCAGACTACAGAGAACAGTTCCCCTGGAGAAAATGGCTGGTTTGGAGGGTGGACTGTATAGCATTCTTCTCCACTGAGGTCCCTGTCCTCCCCAGGCTCCACCCCCAAATCTCAACTTGGAGCTGGCAACCCTACTCCCCCAACCCCAGCCAGTGGCGGGGGGGGGCTGTCAATCCTGCAAGAGGAAGTACAGCATGTGAAAAGGATACCCATGTCTTTGCCAGAGGGAAGCCGCAGGTGTCCAAAAGCAAGAGACAGCTCAGACAGCACTGTGCACTACATGTGACTGGCTACCATGCCCACTTGCTCTCAGAGGCCTGCATCCTTGCTGACAGGCTAACTCAGTCACTCCCACCTGCACTGCTGCCTTCCAGGACTCACCCACAAAGGCATGAATTCCTGCCGCAACCCAATTATGCTTCAGTGGCAGTCAACTGTTTTCATCACCGCACTACTGCACTAGTTGCTGCTGGTTCCATTAGGAAGTCAACTAGAAGGATGGTGCCACAGACTATCTTGCCCACAGTGCACCAAGCACTCTTGAGAAGCATGTTCACACAACCACGTAGCTATGGGGTTGGGTCTCAGGGAGGATTCCCATGCACAGAATTTCCCCCTCCTTCAGCAGACCACTAACTTCCCTTTTCCGCTGTTTATGGGGGTGGATCCAAGACATAGGTCGGTCACTGAACTACTGCCACTTCCTGATTATTGTTTCATTACATCTGCTCTATACTGCCTTCTGTTGAGCAAAGGATGGGAACACACAGCAATAAAGCTTAATCTAGCTGAGCTATACACACATACACACCAATGGACTCTTAATGGTCCTATTACTCTAAAATGAATGCACCCCTCTGGCTCCAATCCTATTGCCTCATGAAGCTTCCGCTAGGATATCCTTGCCACATGCAAGTATTTCCTTCTATCTCCCATTTAATTCTATTGCAAATTGTATCAGTGATTGATTGTCGTTTCCCTGAAATATTTTGCCACTGCCCTATACAAGCAAGAGACAATAACTTTTCACTGGATAAAGTGTGGTATTATATGCAGAAGGCATAGATCCAGGATTCACGCAGCAGCGAAAACATTTGCAGATTTGTAAGACCTTCCTTCTGCCATTTTGGTTTCATGGTGCTAATTCAGTTGTCTGGAAAAGCCTTTTTCATAAGACATGTGCATACATGTGTGTGTGTAAAGAATTGCCAAGTCGCGACCGACTTGTGGTGACCCCATAGGGTTTTCAAGGCAAGTGAGTAGGAAGAGGTGGTTTGCCATTGCCTTCCTTTGCAAAGTCTTCCTCCATCCAAGTACTGACCCTGTTTAGCTTCCAAGATCTGAGAAGATTGAGCTGTCCTATAGTTAGGGATACCAGCTTCCACGTGGGACTTGGAGATCCCCTGGAATTACAACTAATCTCCAGACTACAGAGATCTGTTCCCCTGAAGAAAATGGATGCTTTGGAGGGTGGACTCTATAACATTCTACCCCACTGAGGTCCCTGTCCTCCCCAGGCTCCATCACCAAATCTCCAGGAGTTTCCCAGCTTTGATCTAGCAATCCTACCCCTCCATCCCCTGCAGGTGGCCAGGGGGTCTACATTATTCCATATCAAAATGCACATAACATATTTATTTAGATATTTAATACCCTACTTTTCTGTCCACCTGGAACCCAAAGTGGCTTACAACATCATTCTCCTTTCTTCTATTTTACCCTCACAACAACAACAACATTATAAGTTAGATGAGGCTGAAAGAGAACTGCTGGCCAAGGTCACCTGTGGCCAAGTGGGGATTCAGACCTGGGTCTCCCAATCCTAATCCCACCCACTACCCACTTCACTATGCTGGTTCGGTTAATGTGTAAAGGCACTTGAATGGAAGAAGGGCACCATAGCCGCAAATGCAGTCCCCTCAAAGTTACTCTCATACAACTCTTGTGAAAATGAATGGCTTGTGAGAGAGCTGCTCTTGGTTGTTTGGGCACCTCAACTGTAGTGCTTAAATGCATGACCAAATGGAACTTTTTTTGGCTGCAGTTCTTCCTCTCCCCACCCCAACCAACGACAGCACTGAACAAGACATGGGTAAGCAGTAGCACGTGAATTAGGCACCACTGTTGCTGGCTTGATCTCTGCCACCTATGTTGATCTTTCTGGACAGACATCAAGTGGCAAAGTTCAGCAAACAAGACCATGGCTGATGTGAAATTTAAACGGGCCATTTCCTACTTCTCACTATCAGTCACTACAATGCTCCGTCTCCGATAAAGCCCCATTTAATGATTTGCCATTTTTAAACAATGAAAACCATTAACACATTTCATCCATCTTATGTGCTCAACATGATCCTCTCTAGCCACTGAGAATAATTTGTGTTCTGGTATAGCCCAGATCTCAAAAGCTAAGTAGGGTCAGCCACAGATAGTACTTGGATGGGAGACCACTGAGGACGACTGGGAGCGCTGTGCAGAGGAAGGCAACAGCAAACCACCTCTGCTCATCTCTTCCCTTGAACTCCCTACTGATGTAGTCATTGGTTGTAACTCAACAGCATGTTACTCATTCATATAATACAGCACAAGAGGAACAATTAAATGCAGCGGCTGGGATCCTATGCCTTGTTTCCACTGGCACAGCACCCTCTTTCATCATGGAGGCAGTCCTCTGCTATGGAGCATGTCTCTCTAGTGTTCAGCATTTTCTCTCTTGCAAGACTGAGAGTTTTCAATGTGCCGAGTAGTGCCTAGCATGGTCCACAAAGGAGGGCCACCAGTGGAAAGAGGGTGTAGGATCCAAGCTGGTATTTGCAAAGCCAGTCTTTGTTTTCAGATGTTTTCTCCCCACCCCACCCTCAAAAGATGAGTGAAATACCTCTGCACGAGATGTGACAAGGGAATCAGTCGGTTTTAAAGCCATGCTAGGAGACCTCAGGTGCATCTTTTTCGAGTCTGGTATTCAAGACGTCTGAGGAATTACACGAGGCAATAAACGATGCAGGAAAATTATATTCACAGGTGTCTTTTTTCCTTGTTAAAATTCCTGCAAAATTGTCCTTGCAGTGCAGCAATCGCTTTGCCGTGAATAGGGGTCCTCTGCTGTTTATTAGTTGACCCATCTCCATGTTGCAAAAATCAAAAGGGAATTGATTTTGATGAACTGACATGCAGCTGGGAGGAAGCTCCACCACCAGAATGAACAAAAAAGACAGCTACACCACAAGCGGGCAGATCAATACTGTACCTAAGTCAGGTATATGTGCTTGTAATAAAAAGGCAAAACCAAAATAAAAATACATTCTTCTTGGCATTTGATCTACCTTTTGTCAGGTACTGAAGTGAGCTTTTATAGCTCGGTTCTCTGATTAATTTTTGCGTTGTTTTTTTTAAAAAAAATCCACTGCCTTTAAACAATACATAAAAATATGCAATTGAAAAAAGACCTTTTTTAAAAAAACTTATTTTTTTGCATCTTTTGCAGCACTTAACAAAGAAGTCTTAAGGCTAGCAAGACCAGACAATAATCCAGACTAGCCTGTAGGGTACATTTCCCAGTTCAGGGATCCTAAATCCCAGCAGGGGAGAGGAGTTCACAGTCAGGAGAGTATAAAACGTGGGTCTTCAGCCAAGGTATTTGGTGTGAGCAGACAGACAAGGTGGCTCAGAGCCCTGAGTCCACCTAACACTAAAACCCCAGCAGGGGAGAGGAGTTCACAGTCAGGAGAGTATAAAACGTGGGTCTTCAGCCAAGGTATTTGGTGTGAGCAGACAGACAAGGTGGCTCAGAGCCCTGAGTCCACCTAACACTAAAACCCCAGCAGGGGAGAGGACTTCACAATCAGGAGGGTATAAAATGTGAGTCCTCAGCTGAGGCACCCAGTAGCTAAGCCCCTCTGCTCAGTGTGAGCAGAGAAACAGGGTGACTCAGAGCCCTGAGTTCACCTAACACCCAAACCCCAGCAGCGAGAGATGTTCACATTCACAATCAGAAATAAATGAATGTGCTCTGCTTTTAACAAGTTCCTTGCCTCCCTGTCTAACAGCCAATAGGGGAGAGGCTGTGGAGCTGAGCTGAGGGTATATATAGCATTCTGATACCATAGAGCAGAACAGGAACTCTGCTTTGGCAGCCAGCAGTGCCTGTTAAACTTTGGAGGGCCCCTATCGGTGTTTCCAAGGCTGGGGAATTCTGCCCCCCCTGGTTGTATTGAAGTTTTGTAAACATTTTAATTGAGTGGAGACAATCTGTCTGGAAATATATCCATTCACAAACTGCCACAAACCGCCACAAACAGCATGAAAGTTCATGGAACTCTCTACACATTCCCTTGCCCCCCAGCTTCTATTAGCCCTTCTATAATGGATAAAGACAGGCAACTTGTCTGGGGACAGAGATCTATCTCTCAACTAAATCATAGCACATAGGTTAGGGGAGCTAAACCCTGTCCATCTGACATCTTACTCTGATTGTTAGAAACTTTTTTCCCCCTGACTAATTCAAAGTCTTCCTCCTGTAAGCGAATCACAGTGGTCAATACTGCTTACCTGTGTTCTCTTCTGAGCCTGAACAGGACTGTGAACCATCTCTGATCACACACTGGGTCCCAGCTTCAGACTATGCCATTCATGGTTCAAGCCCCAATTAGGCCGCATGCCTAAAAACTCTGTTCCTTCATTCATTACCCAAACAACTGCACACCATTCAGAAGATAGTGCTACACAAACAATTTCTATCACTTGTTTTGGCTTCTGCTATTTCTAGCTATTCTGTTTAAACTAGGTATAATATCGGCATTGAAACTGAGCTGATATACTTCTAAAAAGTTATATTGCTACTATACTGTATGTGTACAACAGTCAGGAAACACATCAGTGCCCCATAGATTTTCAGTGCTCTTGCCAGGATCAAGCCCATGTACAAACAGCACTGTGGCTGCCTTTTGCAATCCAACCAAAGGAGAGCGGATCATTGACAAATACAGTCAGTTTTCAATATCAGTGGTATATTCAAGAAAAGACTATCAGTACTTCAGAGGACGGCGGAAGACAGGAAGGCCTGGCGTGATCTGGTCCATGGGGTCGCGAAGAGTCGGACTCGACTGTGCGACTGAACAACAACAAAAGCTGGGGTTCGGTAGTACCCACCATCTCCCTTGACAGCAGGACCAAACTATTAATATTTAGCTGCACTGAAATGCCCAGTAAATAGTCACTTATAATGGCAATTTCTTTGGAAACATAGTTTTGATAAACTCACTTAGGGGAGTCCCAGAATTTCCCCCTCGCCTCAAGATCTTGGTGTGAATGGAACAATGGAGGCACCAACATACTTGCTAGACCCCCCCCTCTTATTTTGTAGACCAGACTCACAAGTAGGCAGTGTGTTCTTGCATATGTTTACATAAATTACACATACAAATTTTGTTTTTTTTTAAAAACGCTGCTTGAAATTGGCTTGAAGAGATTTGGCAAGCCTAATGCAGAGAAATCAGTTTCTTCACGCACACCCCCACAAGGACGGCACTCTTAACAGTCGCTCGCACATATTTTTAAACATTTCTGGGACATTTTCCCAGAAACATACAAAATTACACTCTGGTGTTTGTATAAGAAGCCATTTTCCAAGTGGTTTGGAAAGTAAAAAATGGATAATTAGAGGTGCTAGAAATAAATTTTCCATTCAGTGTCAGAGCATTAAGGGAACAGGCAGGCAGGCAGCCAAGCTACAAGCTCCCCTCTAAATGACATCATTGCGGGAAGATAGTTTTTCTGCATAGCCCAGAGAGGTTTTCCCTTAGATCAAGGTCTGTATCTCTTGGGAACAGCAGTTGTCCAGATAAGGGCTCAGGTCCTAAGTTCCAGGCACCCATGAAGCACCACTTACTGCTCTAGAAATACCTGTTTGGGAAAGAAATTCAAATAAGTCCCATTGTGCATTTCATAGATACATACCATCTGACATGGCACGCCTGCAGAACATCAGCCCTCGTGCAGCATGTTACTGAGCAGAGTGAGTACCTCATATGGGCTAAACAGATGAGAATAGTGCATTTAGTGGGAGGAAGAGATGGGGGGGGGACATAGTCCAAGGACCTTATGAACTGCCAGTATACGAACTGCCAGTATATGGACATAAGGGGAAACCACTGACAACCACTTATAACACTAGCATTTATCAATGCTTCCACAGACCCAGAAATCCTTGTGAAATTTGGCAACTGAAAGAAAATCTAAGCATGCACTAGAAAACTAGAGAACCTCATCTTTCTTTTTCTTTCTTTTTAAAAGCAGGTTTCTAATTTTGGATAATTTTTTTGTTTCTACTCTTTTGGAGACATATTTGAAACATGAAGTCAATGTCTGCAAATAGACTGAAGCTCCAGCGTTCGGCCGGTATAGCATTTGTGCCTGGCCCAGTCCTCCTCTCTAATTATGCTCCTTTATTGCAAAAGAAGTATATTTGCATATATTGATGGGCAAATTTAATTCTGAGAGCCAAACCACAGTTTTTAAGCATAATATCCTGTTGCTCACCTTGGGGAGGGGAAATAAGTGTATCATCTCCACTTTCATGGCTTCATCTTCAAACATAGGCTTTTAAAAAAATTAAACGTATTCATAAATCTACAAATCTGTTCATTTTAACTTAGATTATTTAAAATTTGCTTTATTTTTTCAAGATCTAAGTAATATTTCACATCTTTCCAATTTTAAAAACATGTTTCGCACAATGGTTTCTATTTATACCATTTTAGTCTTATTAGCATAGTTTTCTGAGCACAGAATTAGGGAATTTATTATAACTGAATCACCACCAACCCTGGCTACAGTCAAATAGTCCATTCAGTTGTCAATTCTGTCTCATTCCCTGGGGGCCAAGCGACACACTGAAGGTTTCCAAGATCCAAGTACTCCCCTGGTAATATTCATTGGGGAGCTAGGAGCATTTGCAAGGGATAATTGATAGACAAGAGGGACCACTAAGGTGAGGCAGGAGGCTACCTGCATATACCTCCCCAATGCCTCCTCTGATTAGCTGAGGCATTCTCTCACCCTATGGAGTCTCACAATCTGCTCCATCAAGAGGGTGAGAGCAAACACACTTCACACATAACAGACAAGTGTTACTTCTTCGTGGAATTCTTGCTCCCCATCCCGTCTCCCAATATTACAGCGAACGTAATTTTGGCTTCCACACATGCCATCGTCATGCTTCTGCCAAGCTTCTTCCCCAGCTCTGCTGCGATTTCCCCCAAACCAGCTTTGGTAAATCATTCCGGGAAGATCACACCAAAAGTGAGTTTGAGAGAGTGTGGGAGGGGTGGGTTTCCATACCTCTTCACTTGCCATATCCATTCTCCCCCCCAACTCAGTCAGGCTTTTTGCCAGGTCGCTTTAATTATCAGTAGTCAAGATACGACATCCTATTATTTTAAAAACCTAAGCATGCCACAAAGCCCAGTGATTGGGGGCAGGGAATGGCAGGGGGAGAGGAAAGCATGGAGTAAATCTCTGCCCAGAGGCTCTGCTGCCACTGTAAATGCCTTTGCAATCATCCCCTTGCATAAGTGAGAAGACTGTTCCCTTAAAACGTTGGGAAACAATAATGGAACAGAGGAGAATGGCAATTAGAAAACTAGAGAACCGGAGGAGATTAGGACCCTGCGGGACCTTTTACAGATCTGCAGGCCTGCAAGATGGAGCTCTTCCACCAGGCTTTCAATTAGGCGCCGCCACCATCACTAGTTATCACCACTAGTAACTGTCACTAGTAATAACTGTAGAGCCTGGTTCCTGGTGAATTATCGACAGCCTGTGCGAGTCAAGTAAGATCAATGCTGGAAATGAACGCCATATGGTATGCACTCATGCAGCACCGCCATTGCTGTGATATTAGAATAACATCGCTAGCACTTAATATGTAATATTGTATTGTTTTAACGAATTGTTTTAATGGTTTTAATTATTTGATTGTTAATCTGTGTTTTATCTGCGTGAGCCGCCCTGAGCCTGCTTTGGCAGGGTAGGGCAGGATATAAATTGGAATATAAATAAATAAATTCTAATTTTCCTAACTTATGTGTTCCTGTTGCTGGGGGGGGGGTGTTTCCACACATATTTTGCTCCCTCTAGCAGTCAATATTAGATGGATTTATGTCCAACCGCAGGTTTTTATGTCAGACAGAAATCGATATAATATTAAGTCAACCACTAGAGGGGGCAAAACTTGTCAGGAACAGATTCCCCCCCCCCAAAGCAACAGGAACACACAAGCGAGTAAAATGAGAATGTGGGAAAACCCATATTTTAGTTGATTGAACCCTGTAGTTAATTTGGTCTATATAATTAGGACCAAATTAACTACAGGGTTCAATCTTTCTGCTTTTCCTCAGTGTGGATGATGCCTTCATGATAAAGTCTACAAGCAGGAGTCAGAGCTGTGGAGTAGGACAGCAACAGCAGCAGCAACAACAACAAACTTTAATGCCATATCACAGCATCATATCCAGCAGAAAATACCAATAATCATGGACACTTATTAATACCAGCTCTCCTCTGGACAGCAAAGTACAGAAATTTAGCCACCATTTCCATATTCACAACACAACAGTTGGAGAGTAGAGAGAGTACCTTCCACTCATCAGATTGGTTTCCATGATTTCTCAGTAATGGCTCCAGAAATGAGGCTTGGAGATCACAGTAATAAGAACAATGCAAAAGGACATGATCAAGACTTTCTATTTCATTGACACCACCAACACATGAACTGTCATCGTATGGGATTTTATAATACCTTCCAATCAGTACAGCCAAAGGTAACACATCAATACGGGCTAATGTAAAGGATCCTTGAAAATGTGGGGCAGTTACACTGAGGAAATACGCTGCTATAGATCCTTGGGGGGAAATCCCTACCTTCAAGGGGGAACATCTGCCTGTGGCATGACTAATCAACTCTTGACGTTCAATATTGAGCAAGTGTTGTTTAATCAAACCAAAGACTGATCTTTCTGGACTAGGACAGGAGGAAGATGGGAAGAGGAATGAAACATTCAAGTGATTCTGTAGTGAAAATGGTGGTCGTGGCTTGGTTGGAGAAACCAGCAAATTAAAGCCTTTTTTTTTTTTACATCAGTAATTCTTGCCAACTTCTACAGAGAATCTGGTTGTGGTGAAGTAGAAGAAAAGCCCCAAGCAACTGACCAAGAAAATGGGGTTTAAGTTTCTATTCCCACCAAGAGCAAGAGGGAAATGAAAATTATTCATAAACACTATTGGTAAGTTAATTGTATTGTAAGGACAGCAGAATAAACAGCACAACCATGACTTAACATTTTGCTACATGGTTGCATAGATCCATTTTACCCTCTCGGGTAGGCTGCATGCTCATATTACCTAATTATGTATTTATCGGAAAGACCAGAATAGCTCTACAGTATTAATTTCAATCACTCAGGCCTGCAAGTGGCCTAACTGCTTTGTTACAATATTTGCCCAAAAGACCGAAGACAGCATCCCCAGCGTTCCAGCAGATTAACATAAGAAGCCCTGCTAATTAATTTTTACAATGGCGACATACATAAGTTTAAGCTGCAAATATAAAATTAACTTTATTCCACTATGTAGCCTTCATTATTAGAGTATAAAATGTAAAAATTCCCACAAGCTTTTTTTCTTCTTTTTTTACAGCACATACTGGTGAGGTACAATAGCCAAGATTGGCATACAGCAAACTGAACTAGCACTGGCCCCAGACCAGTCACTGAGAACCAACTGACGGAAACTGCTGCCCAGTAGTATGTGGGAGGTAAGATGTGGAAGTCTGACCTAAACACAATGCTCTGGGAACCAGGAAGACACAAGTGCCTACGGTTGCCAGCTCCAAGTTGGGAAATAGCTGGAAATTTGTGGGGCGGAGCCTGAGGAGGGCAGGTTTTGGGGAAAGGAGGGACTTCAGTGTGGTATAATGCCACAGAGTCCACCTTCCAAAGAGGCCATCTTCTTCAGATGAACTGATCTCTATTGCCTGGATATTGGTCATAATCCCAGGAGATCTCCAGCCACCACATGGTGGTTGGCAACTCTACAAGTGCCAGAATTGGTCTACTCAAGCTACAGGGTGCTCATCATACACAGAACTCTCCTGCTGGGGTGCCATTCTTCATCTAGCACAGAGCACATCCTTCACCTGGCCCAAGCATGCAGAGGATCTGTACAGCCGCAGTATTCCCACGTAGTCCTACCTGCCAGACGTTTGAAAACCTCCCTGTGTTTGCAATTAGCTGTATGAAGCGAAAACAGAAGGTTTATCCAGTCCTTGATGGGTCAACCGCACACAGCTCATGGGCTGCATTTGCCTTGAACAGCATGTTTCTGAGTAAAAAGAGTATCTCTGTAAATAGTTCAGGTGCTCACCTACATGCCCTTGAAACTACTAACTCTTTGTACGGTAGCACACTTCTGGTAAACCTATGCATCACACAGACTCTCCGTTCACATTCTGAATTGCGTTGCGATGCACTCTATCCCTTTATACCATCACAATTTCTGTTTTCACTGAAGGTAGCACAGCCCTGCTCCCTTAGCCTGGGGGTTTCATTAGGAGAATAAAAAGAACAATAGAAGGTGGCAAAGTCAACTTCAGATCCCTGCTATGCACCTCTTTTCTTCTCGTGCGCAGAAAGAATGATTATAAAACACAAGCAGAAAAAAGTTCGGTCTAAAGACACAGTGGCCACAGTTCTGCATACTAATCACCATTTATTATGCAATGCATTAAATTATTCTTTTTTTTTCATTTTAAACATTTCTATGCCACCTTTCCACCCAAATACCCCAAATGTCAAAACATCAAACCTACAACATTAAAACGTTTAAAATTATAGGTATATAAAATTATTCAGTGAAAACATATAAACACACATATCACCAGAAACGAGGAGGGGAGGGCCAATAACAGTGACTGGGAGGCATTGGCAAACCAAGTAGAAAAGTTCTTACCAGGGCTTTTTTGGTAGAAAAAGCCCAGCAGGAACTCATTAGCATAATAGGCCACACCCAACAGCAGAAACTAATTAGCATATTAGGTCACACCCTGATAGCACATCACATTAGCATACTAGGCCACACCCCATGTTACCAGAAGTGTGGTCATCCAGCCACACCCACCTTTTGCTTCTTATTTCATTTACTTTGTTTATTGTCAAAACCCAGGGCTTTTTTTGTAGCAGGAACTTCTTTGCATCTTAGGCCACACACCCCTAATGTAGCCAATCCTAATGCGTTTCTGCCATTGGGTGTGGCCTATTATGCTAATTAGTTCCTGCTGGGTGTGGCCAACATGGGAGCCAGCCGGAACTCCGTTCCTGTGCGTTCCTGCCCAAAAATAGCCCTGGTTCTTACTCATTGGCAGAAGACAGCAATAGAGGCAGACAGATGGATCTCCCCGAGGTGGGAGTTCCAGAGTTCTGATGCCACAACTGAGAAGGCCCTTCCTTGGGTTGCAAGGTGAAGGGACACAAAGGAGGGCCTCTGAGGTGACTGCAGTGGTTGATGACTAGGTAGGTTCACATAGGAGAAGGCAGTCCTTCAGGTATACTGGCCTCAAACCACACGGTTTAAAAATTGAATGGGGTCCCCAGCAGTGTTCCCTCTAAGCTGAGTTAGTGTGAGCCAGCTCACAGTTCTTTAGCCTCTGGCTCACACATTTTTATCTTCGCTCAGGAAGGAGGGCTCCAGAGCAAACTAATTTATGCAGTAGCAAAACCAGGGCATTTTTGGGGCAGGAACGCACAGGAACGGAGCTCCGGCTGGCTCCCAAGTTGACCACGCCCAGCAGAAACTCATTAGCATAATAGGCCACACCCAATAGCAGAAACTCATTAGGATTGGCTACATTAGGGGTGTGGCCTAACATGCAAAGGAGTTCCTGCTACAAAAAAGCCCTAGGTTTTGACAACAAACAAGGTAAACAGAATAAGAAGCAAAAGGTGGGTGTGGCTGGATGACTATACTTCTGGTAACATGGGGGTGCAGCCTAATATCCTAATGAGCTATGCTTTCATGGGTGTGGCTGGATATGCTAATGAGTTTCTGTTGTTGGGTGTGGCCTATTATGCTAATGAGTTCCTGCTGGGCTTTTTCTACAAAAAAAGCCCTGAGCAAAACTGCTCACTCACAACTTTCATGACAGTAGCTCACAAAGTAGAATTTTTGCTCACAAGACTCCACAGCTTAGAGGGAGCATTGGGACTCCAGAGCAAATTGGGAGCAAGTGTAGATGGAATAAGACGGGGGGTGATACGGTCACTCTGACCCTCTCCAGTTAGTGTTCTGGCCACCACATTATTTACCAACTGCAGCTTCTGAACACAACTTCAAGGGCAGCCTCCTTTAGAGTGCATGATGGTAAACTAATCTAGATGTCCCCAAAGCATGCACCCCAGTGGCAAGATCTTTCTTGTCAAGGAAGGGCTGCAGCTGGCTCACAAGCCAAAGCTGCTGAAAGGCACCTGTAATATAAATTCCAGTTGTATTTACCACCTCGTGGCCTAGTTAGTCATTGCCAGGGAATATCATTGGGCATGTCTGAGTTTCTGATCAGTTCTAAGATGGAGGCCTTATGACACCAGCAATAAATATAGCTACACCCACCCTACTTGGCTAGTTTAGACCACCTACATTACACTGGTAACAAAGGTGGAATTGACCAATATCTTCACACTCTGTAAGTTACAGTGCAGCTGCTTGGGGACCCAGATTCAGGTCAGTAGTTGTGTTGGTCTGAAACAGCAGAACAAAGTTTGAGTCCAGTAGGACCTTTAAGGCTAACAAAGCTTTAAGGTATAAGCTCTTGTGTGCATGCACACTCCTTCAGATGCAGATACACACAATTACTTCCTATGAGATCATTGAGGAGTTCCAATATGGAGGACTGGGTCCAGTATGCAGCAAGACTACCTTAGTACTTCATTGCCAATGATGTGACTGATGCAAATAAAAATCAGGCAATTTTGGGTGTGGAGCAAAGACTTATGGCTTATTCAGAAGCTTGGTAGCACCTGAGAAGCCCACAGTTAAATCCCTCAAGGAACTGATGGAATTTGTTTCAGATCATCATAACCCCAAGCCATCAGAGATTGTTGTTGTTATTGTTCAGTCGCACAGTCAAGTCCGACTCTTCGCAACCCCATGGACCACATCATGCCAGGCCCTCCTGTCTTCCGCCACGCTCCAGAGTTTGCTTAATTTCATGTTCATTGCCTTGATAACACTGACTAACCATCTCATCCTTTGCTGTCCCCTTCTTCTTTGACCTTCAATCTTTCCCAGCATCAGGGTCTTCTCCAGTGAGTGCTCCCTTCTCATTTGGTGGCCAAAGTATTTGAGCTTCAGTTTCATTATCTGGCCTTCCAGGGAACAGTCAGGGTTGATTTCTTTTAGGATTGACTGATTTGATCTTCTTGCAGTCCAAGGGACTCTCAAGAGTCTCCTCCAGCACCATAGTTCAAAAGAATCTATTCTTCGGCACTCGGCCTTCCTTACAGTCCAACTCTCGCAGCCATACATGACTACTGGGAATACCATTGCTTGGACCATGCGTATTTTTGTTGGCAGGGTGATGTCTCTACTTTTTATCATGCTGTTTAGGTTCACAATCGCTTTCCTCCCAAGGAGCAGGCGTCTTTTAATTTCATGGCTGCTGTCACAGTCTGCGGTGATCTGGGATCCCAGGAACGTGAAGTCTGTCACTACTTCCACGACTTCCCCTTCTATTTGCCAAGGAGTGATGGGGCCGGATGCCATGATCTTAGTTTTTTTGATGTTGAGCTTCAAGCCCACTTTTGCGCTCTCCTCTTTTACCCTGAGCAAGAGGCTCTTTAGGTCCTCTTCACTTTCTGCCATTAGAGTGGTATCGTCTGCATATCTGAGGTTGTTGATCTTTTCCCCAGCAATCTTAATTCCCGCTTGTGATTCATCCAGGCCAGCATTTCGCATGATGTACTCTGCATATATATTAAATAAGCAAGGTGACAGTATACATCCTTGTCGTACTCCTTTTCCTATGCTGAACCAATCAGTTGTTCCATATCCGGTTCTAACTGTCGCTTCTTGGCCCTTATACAGGTTTCTCAAGAGACATGTGAGGTGGTCTGGTACTCCCATCTCTTTAAGGCCCTGCCATAGTTTGTTGTGATCCACACAGTCAAAAGCTTTAGCATAGTCAATGAAGCAGAAGTAGATATTTTTCTGGTACTCTCTTGCTTTCTCCATAATCCAGCGAATGTTGGCAATTTGATCTCTAGTTCCTCTACCTCTTCGAAACCCAGCTTGTACTTCTGGTAGTTCTCTATCCACGTACTGTTGAAGCCTAGCTTGTAGGATCTTGAGCATGACCTTGCTAGCGTGTGATATGAGTGCAATTGTGCGATAGTTTGAACATTCCTTGGCATTGCCCTTCTTTGGGATTGGAATGTATACTGATCTTTTCCAATCCTGTGGCCACTGTTGCGTTTTCCAAATTTGCTGGCAAATGGAGTGCAGAACTTTAACAGCATCCTCTTCTAAGACTTTGAATAGCTCAGCTGGGATACCATCACCTCCACTAGCTTTGTTGTTAGTAATGCTTTCTAAGGCCCATTTAACTTCACATTCCAGGATGTCTGGCTCGAGGTCAGTGATTATACCGTCGTGGTTGTCAAGGACATCGAGGTCTTTCTTGTATAGTTCTTCTGTGTATTCTTGCCATCTTTTCCTAATCTCTTCTGCTTCTGTTAGGTCCCTACCGTTTTTGTCCTTTATCATGGCCAGCTTTGCATGGAACGCTCCCTTGATTTCTCCAATTTTCTTGAAGAGATCTCTAGTCCTTCCCATTCTATTGTTTTCTTCTATTACTTTGCACTGTTCATTCAGGAAGGCCTCCTTATCTCTCCTTGCTGTTCTCTGGAAATCTGCGTTCAGTTGGGTAAATCTTTCCTTTTCGCCTTTGCCTTTCGCTTTCCTTCTTTCCTCTGCTATTTGTAAAGCCTCATCAGAAAGCCACTTTGCTTTCTTACATTTCTTTTTCTTTGGGATGGTGGTGATTGCTGCCTCCTGTACGATGTCACGAACCTCTGTCCATAGTTCTTCAGGCACTCTATCTATCAAATCCAGACCCTTGAATCTATTCTTCACCTCTACTGTATATTCATCAGGGATGCGATCTAGGTCAAACCTGAATGGCCTCGTGGTTTTCCCAATTTTCTTCAGTTTAAGTCTGAATTTTGCAATGAGTAGCTCATGATCTGAACCACAGTCAGCTCCAGGTCTTGTTTTTACTGACTGGATAGAGCTTCTCCATCTTTGACTGCAAATTATATAGTCAATCTGATTTCGGTGTTGCCCATCTGGTGATGTCCATGTGTAGAGTCGCCTCTTAGGTTGTTGGAAAAGGGTGTTCGCTATGACCAGTGTGTTCTCTTGACAAAACTCTGTTAACCTTTGCCCTGCTTCATTTTGCTTTCCAAGGCCAAACTTGTCTGTTATTCCAGTTACCTTTTGACTTCCTACTTTAGCATTCCAGTCCCCTATGATGATGAGGACATCATTTTTTGGTGTTAGTTCTAGGAGGTGTTGTAGGTCTTCATAGAACCGGTCCACTTCAGCCTCTTCTGCATCAGTGGTTGGGGCATACACTTGAATTACTGTGATGTTGAATGGTTTGCCTTGGAATCGGACAGAAATCATTCTGTCATTTTTGAGATTGTATCCCAGTACTGCCTTTTGCACTCTCTTGTTGACTATAAAGGCCACACCATTTTTTCTACGAGATTCCTGGCCACAGTAGTAGATATAATGGTCTTCTGAGTTAAATTCGCCCATTCCTGTCCACTTTAGTTCACTGATTCCTAGGATATCGATGTTCAGTCTTGCCATCTCATTTTTGACCACGTCAAGCTTACCTTGATTCATAGATCTTACATTCCAGGTTCCTATGCAGTATTGTTCTTTGCAGCATCGGACTTTCCTTTCACCATCAGACACATCCACAACTGAGCGTCCTTTCGGCTTTGGCCCAGCCGCTTCACTCTTTCTGGGGTTACTTGTACTTGTCCTCTGCTCTTCCTCAGTAGCATATTGGACACCTTCCGACCTGAGGGGCTCATCTTCCGGCGTCATATCTTTTAGCCTTTTGATACTGTCCATGGGGTTTTCTTGGCAAAAATACTGGAGTGGGTTGCCATTTCCTTCTCCAGGTGGATCACGCTTGGTCTGAAGATTGTTTGTTCCACCATCCCCCTATGTTCCATGACAAGAGCCTTAGGCATCAGGAGCCTATGTTAATCTTTTCTAGCACCCTCTCAGAATCAAGGTAAACACAGCCATTCCCCCTGTTCACTCCCTGTTCCTTCTCCCTCTCCCCTCCATTAATTCCCAAATTCACAGTATGGAGATTTAACCTGATGATGATTTGGTTCTTATCTCCCATACCTAGATGGCCTGAAGAGACTCCTGACATGCTTTTCAAGTGAAGAGTTGCAAATAAACTATAACAAATCTCCTTCTCCCTCTCCCCTCCATTAATTCCCAAATTCACAGTATGGAGATTTAACCTGATGATGATTTGGTTCTTATCTCCCATACCTAGATGGCCTGAAGAGACTCCTGACATGCTTTTCAAATGAAGAGTTGCAAATAAACTATAACAAATATTGGTTTTCTCTAAAAATGGCATTCTGGGTCTTTCCAAATGGACTATATCAAACTCAGACATGGAACATCAGGAATTTCTGCTACCTGGGGATTGTTTTTTCTATAAAACTCTACCGGTGTTACCAGCGTAAATTTGCTCTGCATAAGATTAAGCATGCTTCTGGATCAATATCTTGCTTCTTCTTTACAAGGGGAAGAAGATGTACCCCTGGTGCAATTCAGGTGTTCAACTCTAAAATAATACCCCAGCTAACTTTATATTGTTGCTATCTGGATTTTGGTGATCTCAGAATCTTTTGATCATCCCCTATGTCAGTTTATATGTAGGATAATAGGAGTCCCTCACTGAGTCTCAGATGTATCTCTCAAAGCTGAACTTGGCCAGAAGTCATTGGAAGCCAGAGCATGGCTCAGCGCTTTTAAACTAAGGCTAAGGATTATTTTTGCTTCAGAAGCTGAAGGTCTCTTGTTCTTTCTTAAACAAGATGCTTACCACCCTAGATGGATGAAACAGTAGATGCTAAATTAAAGCAGCTAGGGCTTCCAACTGAAGATTTCTTCTTTCAAGGTAAGGCAAAAGACGCTTTTGCTTGCCCAGCATCACTTTACAGAGCTGGATTACAGCAGCACAATGATTCACTCTCTCAGAGTCTTCTGAAGTCAGTTCTGTGGTATCTTACCTTCTTATACATGAGACACTTAACGGCCCTCCACTTTATTACGCCATTCATTTCAGCTTGCCTTAAAGTCTAATTTTTTTATTGTTGCTGTTTTTAAATTTTAACCTGTATGTGTATTTTGTCAGAATTGTATTTATAAATTGTTGTTAACCGCCCTGAGCCCCACATGGGGGAAGAGTGGTATATAAACCAAATAAATAAAAATAAGAATGAATTAATTAATGCCATCCCCTCCAAAGTATTACAGGGCAGATCCGCTGTATTCCATATTCAGATCATCTCTGCCCTTGTGGTCAGGGTAAAATCAACACTCTACCTCACAAAATATTGGAATGTCGGTTTTTTTACTGGTTTTAGGAACAGTTAGAACCCACCATTTTTAACGTGCTTCTCTTTTAATAAACTTCAAGGGGATAATATTCCCTATTTGATACTAGACAGTGACCCAAACACAACACAACCTATTTGGTGGCTAAATTTCTGTCTAGGATATTTTCCTTTAGTAAATAATGTATTATTTTTTAGTCATTGCTCAATATCATCTGATCATGGGAACTCTGAAAAGGAAAGTGAGTAAGTTGTCAAATGTGGCTCCAATGGGGTGTCCCACAAAAGTCAAAATAGCCCTTTTCCTAACAGAAACCAAAATTTAGAGGTTGTTGATACAGTTGTGGGTGCCCCACAATGGCCATAGAGGGAATCTGTTTCTTAAAGATATAGGCACTGCTTTTACTGGGGGGGGGGGGTAAACCCAAATCAGTATATTAATTTACTCTGTTCTCTTCCCTCTCCTTCTCCCTATCATATTTATACCTTTTACAGGCACCAGATAAATCTTCTGAAATAATGAATAACCAACAAAGAGGAAACTGTAATTGTGTCAAAAAAGCTGAATTTTATCACTTGTATGATTTCTAACACAGAAAAGATCCACAATAATAGCAATGTATATAGCACTTCACAATACTCAGACACCTACAACTTCAGACATATCATCTCAATGATGCAGAACTATCCTGTAAGTAGGGCACTCTTTTCTCTGTATTATAGATGGGAGACTAAGCCAAGTAGATAATGGCTTGCCATCTAGTGAAGGCATGCTTGATTAGACCTGAACTAAGGAGATTCCAGTTCCCCATGCAGCCACTTCACTGTACTAACTCACTAGAGTCCATTTTAGACCTCCAAAAAACATTTACTGAACAGGATGATGGCCACATTGTGGGATGAGGGCAACAACAACAGATAATGGCAACAGTCCCTGCCCTGATCTACATTCAGAACAAGGACTATGAGGACATAGTTTATAGGTGGGATCTGGAGGAAATTGTCCACTAATGGAAAAGCAGAGTAATTTCCCTGTTCTACATTCTGTTCTGAGGGGAGGGATTCAAGAAGAGCAGGACATTGGAGTGGGGTATTTTCTGGCTCCAGCAGGAGACATTTTCTATGGAATCCAACCTCTTGTTCAATTGGGTGAATGTAAGGATATTTCTATTTGGTCAGGAATCGTGGTTTTTCAGAGTGCTTGGTTGTATTTGTGCAAGCTGTGTACTGACCGTCCACTGAGTGAGGACAAAGCCTATCACCATTATGCCAGTTCTCCCTACACACACACACACACACACACACACATGCAGTAAGAACTTTCATATGTTGCTGCATTTAATGACAGGGATTGAGGCCCATGCTTGGTTATTTCATTGAAAGTAGTCAGATGAAGGGAGCGTTGACTCTCGAAAGCTTATACCCTGAAACTTGTGTTGGTCTCTAAGGTACTACTGGACTCCAGTGTCATTGAAAATAATGGGTCTTAAAAGTGCCCAGAACAGTGAAAACCTGGTTCTGAGGTGTAGTGTTGAAGAATCACAAATCATTCCCGTGCATGCCTCTAAAAGCACATCCAAGGTCTCGGTCACACGGCCAGGAAACTGCGGTGGGGAAGCGCGGCAGTTAGCCCCGGGGCAAACAAACCCGCGGTTTCACGACCAGACTTCCCGAGGAGGTAGATGTGATGTTGGAAAGCAAATAGTTCTAGTGTTGACTGTGAAAATGCTGTTAAAAGACAATTTTAGCTCCTTAATTCCAGAGCCATTATCCAGTTAGGACCTTTCCACAAGAAACAAAATCCCTACTTAGTGCAAAAATCGTGTTTACCTGGATTCTTTTTAGGTACTTAAATTGGTTGCATGTTCTGCATTCCGCTGCACCACAGGAGTGGGAGAAAGAATCAGTGTGGACCACTGTAGCTTTCTGTTGGCCCCAGAAACAAATCTACTCAACACACACACACACAAATCATACCAGCCTCCAACATCTCTTCATTTCAAAATCAAAGATGGTCATATTTCCATGCCCTAATCTTGCCTTCCTATCCTTGTCCCCCTCCACATTCAGTCAAAAATGGAGTAAAGAAGAATGACCTTGTAGTTCACTTTTGGTCCCCATTGGGGAGAAAAATAGGCTAAATACATAAATGAAATGTAAGTTCACCGAGTAGCTAATATTCTGAACCAGTGTGGTGTAGCGTTTAAGAGCAGTGGACTCTAATCTGAAGAACTGGGTTTGATTCCTCATTCCTCTAAGTGAAGCCTGCTGTGTGACCTCAGGCCAGTTCTCTCAGAACCCTCTCAGTCCCACCTACCTCACAAGGTGCCTGATGTGGGAAGAGAAGAAGAGATTGGATTTATATCCTGCCCTTCACTACCCAGCACTGGCTAGCTCCATGTGATAGGACAGAGAAAAAGAAGATATTGGATTTATACCCCGCCCTTCACTCGGAGTCTCAGAGCGGCTTACAAACTCCTTTCCCTTCCCCTCCCCACAACAGACACCCTGTGTGGCAGGTGGGGCTGAGAGAGCTCTTTCCGCAACTGCTCTTTCCAGAACAGCTCTGAGCGAACTGTGACTGACCCAAGGTCACACCAGCAGCTGCATGTGGAGGAGTGGGGAATCAAACCCAGTCCTCCCAGATTAGAGTCCGCACTCTTAACCAGTACACCAAACTGGCGTAGAGGAAGGGAAGGTGATTGTAAGCTGCTTTGAAACGCCTTAAGGTAGAGAAAAGCAGAGTATAAAAAACTTTTCTTCTTCTTAAACACAGGGGGGAAGGGTGCACAATTTCATAATTAATTTATTTATTTGTTAAATTTATACCCCGCCCTCCCCCATAGGGCTCAGGGCGGCTTACATAGTATAAAAACTTACTCATAAAAACATCAAATACTTTAGTACAAAAATGCAATATACAATTTAAAACCCAAACAAACAATAAAGTGCTCAACT
>NW_015172568.1:573272-604247 GCF_001447785.1 Gekko japonicus
TGTGGGGGGGGGTGGTTTTTTTTCCCCTCCCTTACACTGAGGGCAGTGGACTGAGGGGATGTTTGGGGTGGACGATGTTTAAATAGGTTGGTCACTTGGCAGGTTTGTGCAAGCAAGAAAACAGAACTGGTGAGCAACTTACGACATATCCCGTTAAGGAACAGGGGGTCATCAGGAACTGCCTTTGGATTTCAGGGTCCAGGGTGGGGAATGGTGATCACCTCCACTGGGAACCTTTTAGGGCAGGCTCCTCCCTGCAGGTTGGAAGGCTTCAGGGGTAGGCGCTCCTAGAGGGCAACCAGTTTGCTCGGCTGCTGATCACGAGCCCGAGAGTTGGCTCATGATCAGAGCTGGGTGACCCGCCCTTCAAGGGCAAGGGGGTTGGTCAGGGAGTGACGCCTGCCTTGCCTGTTCCATGCTTGCTTAGTTGTTATTGCTGCAATGTTCTGCTAAATTAGTTAATAAAGTGGCCATTGTTTTATTCCAAACCATTGTCTGTCTCGTTATTCTGGCTGGGGGGGCAAGGACATGTTTACTCTTCAGTGCAGTATTAAACCTGGTCAACGCTAGCCCCGGCGGCAAGGGACAAGGCAGGTTGGCTTGATCACAGTTCTCTTGTGCAGCTGCAAAAGCAGTGATAGCTTTGTCACTAACCATTCTGTCCCTCCTGGAGAATCGGAACACGTGCAAGCATACTCTGGTATGTCAGTCTTTCCCTCAAAAAACACTATGAGGAAGGAAACAGTAATCGCAGCATGACCTTTTGTAGTAGAATCAGAGTATCCTGAGCATGTGCAGTACAAGTCCTGCTGCGCTATCGAAGGCATATAATAGCATAATGCTGCAAAACCGTACCCATGAGGATAGTTCTCAGTTTCCTTAAAAATATTACACCACCGTTTTGGCTCATAGCACAGGTCCATCTAATCCAAAATCCTGTTTCCTAATATAGGGAAACAAACGCTTTTGGGAAGCCGACACACACAGGCAAAAGCAGTTTGGGGTGCATTTGTAGCGGGAGGGGGGAACAGGATATGCACCTAAATACAAATAAATAAAAATAACCCCCCATGCACACACAAACTAATGCACAGACTCCTTCGTGTCATGCCTGCCCCTGCTGATGCCATGCCTGCCCTTGCTGATGCCCCTGAGGAGGCACCTGCCAGCCAGGAGCCTGCGGACTTACAGGCTCCTGAGGACAGTACTGCAGCAGAAAGGCAAAGACTGGATCCTGTAGCTGAAAGCTATCTAAGTGGTGAGGAGGATAGAGCCTCCCAGGGAACACCTGCAAGGGATCAGTCTCTGCTGCAGCCCAGTAATTCATCATCAGACTCGCCTCCACCTGTAACCAGGCTCAGGAATGTAAGAAGACAACAGCTGAGAGAGCGAAGGCAGAATGCACGCATGCGTGCCAGAAGATCTCTTAGCCCTGATTACTGACAGGATCCTGTCCTCACTCCTGGCTAGCTAATGAGTTGATTAGCTAGCACTGTATATATGCAAGTCTGTTGCCAGCAGTCATTTGTGCTGGCAAACGTCGTTTGTTCAGGACCTGAATCCTTGCATCTCTGCTCCAGACCTTGTGGAATTCTTCTCGGCTTGATCCTCGGCTTTTGACCTTTGGCTTTGTTGACCCTGCGTTCATCTCTGACTCCTCTGGTATTGTTGTGATTTATGGACTTGAAACTTTGGTATGTCTGACCCTGCTTTTGGACTGTGATTTAAACCTGCTTGAACCTTGCTACCTGATTTGCCCGGCTTGACCTCGGACTGTTCCTGGACTTTTGCTTGCTTGTGTCACGCCCCCTGGTCCTGCCGTGACAGATTGCCAGCACCCACAACGCTCACACATCCCCACCATGGAAGACGGAGCAACCGGAGGTGTGGACCCCATGGAGGAAATGCTAGCACAGGTACAGCACTTAACTCAAGCTGTGATTGCTTTGCAACAACAGGCTGCTACAAATGCTGTTGCTGTAGCAAATGCTGGTACACCTCCCCCACGTTGCCCAATAAATCCTCCTGATCGTTTCGGTGGGAATGTTGATGAGTTCCAGGCATTCCTTGCCCAATGTAATCTGTATATTGAGCTCAGGGCTCGGGACTTTGTTTCTGAGAAGGCTAAAGTTTGTTTCATTTTAAGCCTCCTTAAAGGGCAAGCTGCCAAATGGGCCACGCCCTTGCTGGTGGGGAATTCTCCCTTACTATCTGACTTCCAGGCTTTCAAGGCTCATTTTGCCGCTGCTTATGCCAATCCTGTGAAAGCTGAAACAGCTAACCGCAAAATAAGGGCTCTTACTCAGCATAAAACCTCTGTCGCTCAGTACACCAATGAGTTCCAGCTGCTGGCTCAAGACCTGACATGGAATGAGGCAGCGTTTATTGACCAGTATACTGAAGGGCTGTCTGACGAAATTCTAGATGAACTTGCACGCAGTGAACGCCCTGACACTTTACAAGCCCTCATCCATCTCTGTCTCCGCATTGATGGGAGGTTACAGAGTTCAGTCGCATTAAATCCAGGCTTTTTGCAGGGAGGGGGACCTGCTGCCTACCACTGTAGCATGTAATTCTCTGCACACTGACTTGGAAATGAGTCCACTTGAGAACAACAGGCCAGATGCCTAAACAAATAGGACTGAGGCACCAACATCTTTCTGGCAGACCTTATTCAACGATAAAGGTACATCATATTTACATTTTTTGTGCTGTGTGTTTTGCTATGTGAGTATATAATCTGACTTTGCTCGTACACCGCTCTGAGGTCTTGGGAAGGTGATACAAAAAGAATACACATAAATAAATAAAATGCATCTTCACTGTTAAAATGAAGCTCCAGAGAAGTACCGATGAAGGTCAAATCTAATGCATTCCAGGGGAACAAGGATGGAATCAAGGAACACGAAAGAAATATTATCCAAGCAGACATGGCACTGTGGTTTATATAGAGGGCACACACCTGTGTTTTTAAGAACATAAGAACATAAGAGATGCCAATGTTGGATCAGGCCAAAGGCCCATCCAGCCCAACACTCTGTATCACACAGTGGCCAGAAATACCAGGTGCCATCAGGAGGTCCACCAGTGGGGCCAGGACATTAGAAGCCCTCCCACTGTTGACCCCCCCAAGCACCAAGATGACAGAGCATCACTTGCCCCAGAGTCCCTATCTATACCTTGTGGCTAATAGCCACTGATGGACCTCTGCTCCATATGCTTATCTAATTCCCTTTTGAAGCCGTCCATGCTTGTAGCCGCCACCACTTCCTGTGGCAGTGAATTCCATGCGTTAATCACTCTTTCTTTGCTCAGGATGCGCCATGTTAATGCAACTCTGGAAACAGTACATGAAAGAAGGCAGCCATGTTGCATGGGCTTTTCCCCAATTTTCACATATGGAAACTGAGCCATGCATACTTCCCTCACAGTCCCCAGATTTTCCATACAAACTACTAGGAATTAACATAGACTATGGCAAAGGTCCCCAATATAAATGGAATCAAGGAACCCGAAAGAAATATTATCCAAGCAGACACGGCACTGTGGTTTATCTAGAGGGCACATGCCTGTGTTTTTCTTTGCTCAGGATGTGCCATGTTAATGCAACTCTGGAAATAGTACATGAAAGAAGGCAGCCATGTTGCATGGGCTTTTCCCCAATGTTCACATATGGAAACTGAGCCATGCATGCTTCCCTCACAGTCCCCAGATTTCCCATACAAACTACTAGGAATTAACATAGACTATGGCAAAGGTCCCCAATATATGGTGCCCATGGGCACCGTGGCACACACCAGTACCTTTTCCGGTGCCCAGTTTGGTGTAGTGGTTAAGTACGCAGACTCTGATCTGGGAGAACCGGGTTTGATTCCCCACTCCTCCACTTGCACCTGCTGGATGACCTTGGGCAAGCCATAGTTCTGTCAGAGCTGTCTTTGAAAGGGCAGTTCTTGAAAGAGCTTTCTCAGCCCCATCTACCTCACAGAGTGTTTGCTGTGGGGAGGGGAGGGGAGGGGAAAGGAGTTTGTAAGCCGCTCTGAGACTCCGAGTGAAGGCCGAGGTATAAATCCAATCTCTTCTTCTTCTTCTTCTTCTTCTTCTTCTTCTTCTTCTTCTTCTTCTTCTTCCTCTTCTTTCTAGAAAGTGGGCAGGGCTGGATGGGTCTTTTGGCCATCAAGGCTTCTGAAGGCTGTGCAGTTTTGGGTTTGGGGGGGGTTGTTTGTTTTTGTTTAATTGCTTCAGCAGCGGCTGCCACCACTGCCCAAAGATCGTCTATATGTCACTGACGTAAGCTGCAGCAGCCATTTTGTGCCTGGCTTCACCTTCTGTGATGGCCATTTTGTGGCTGTGCTCACAACACTGTTTCAGAATTCCAAAGGATCTGGCCGGCTCATAAAAGTTAGGGACTAAACTACACGACATGCCACAGTCCTGAGCTGAATGAGGCCCCTGTGGCCTTTAAAAATGTTGTTCATATAATGTGTATAGGAGGATTTGTATATGATTTTTTTAACTGGAATTTTTTTTAAAATAGCACACACAAAATGACATTCCCTGAAGCTGCTGTGTGGCTGCAGGAAACCTGGAATCAACTTGTTAAAGAAGTCTTGTGTAGTTTGGCATTCAGGGCGGTGTGGCTTTCACAGGCTTGCTGTATTTTGTAGCAGAACTGTGTACCTTGTGACTCACCAAGCAGAATGCCAAGAACTTTGAAATGAAAATGGTCAATGTTTGAACTTGCCACGATCATGCTGTTTGTTTACATGTGAGCTGAGTTCTTTACTTACTGTTTTTGTTCACATTCTGAATTGAATACCATATCGAGCAGCACTGTGACTGTGCAGCAGCCACTTCTACAGGCTTTCCTGCATAAGTTGTTTTGTTTGTTACAGGGTAGTCATGGAGTTGCTGAGGGAATTGATAGGTCTCCCCCCCAAAAAAAAAAAAATTAACAACACAACTCCCATGAGGCAGTATGATGATGAAGAAGAAGAAGAAGAAGAAGAAGAAGAAGAAGAAGAAGAAGAAGAAGAAGAAGGAGGAGGAGGAGGAGGCGGCGGCGGCGATTGGATTTATACCCCGCCCTTCACTACCCAAAGGTGTCTCAGAGCGGCTTACAAACTCCTTTCCCTTCCCCTCCCCACAACAGACACCCTGTGAGGTGGGTGGGGCTGAGAGAACTCTGACATAAACTGCTCTTTTTCAAGGACAGCTGTGAAAGAACTTGTGACTGACCCAAGGTCACATCAGCAGGTGCAAGTGGAGGAGTGGGGAATCAAACCTGGTTCTCCCAGATTAGAGTCTGCACACTTAACCACTACACCAAACTGGTGTATGAAACCGTGCATGCACAACATATTCCTAATAGGAGCAGTTTCCTTTCCTAGAGACGCCCCCACCCCACCCCTACGTGTGATGGGCTTAAAACACATCCTTGAGACACCTTTTTATTAGCTGAACAGTAACAATTTGACAGACATGAGAAGGAACAATAATTCCCATGAAGCACTACAAGATTATGCCTGGGCATATCTGGACAGTTCATTGGCCTTTAACATTAACAAACACTGAGTTTGGCTGCCACAGAGTCTGCAAGCTGGTGTGGGAAAAAAATGTGAATGGTATCTTTCCACTTCCAGAATGCGGTGATGTGCATACATAGGGGGGTCAGTGGCAAGTGGGGAGGGGGGGTGTCCTGAGGGAATGTAGCATGAAATCACATGTGCCCAAGTTTTTAGCACAATCAAAGATAGCAAGCTGTTTGAACACTGGCTAACAGTTTGACAAACAATCATGCTGATTGTAAACTGGAAAACAGATTCTGGGTTGGATTTCTTGGAGCATTTCCACTGCCTGAAGGATTTTCCCACAGCTGAGCATGACTTCTTCTCATCCTGCTGCAGCTAAGAGTACTCCCCCCCCCCCAAAAAAAAAAAACAACAGTGGTTGAGGAGGCAAGAAAAGCACACTCCACTGATGGAAACACGTAACGGGATCCAAGTTCATGAGCCAAACAGGTCAGAGATCAAGCATCCCAAAGTAGTACATGGTTCACCATCCACATAAGGGTGGTTCAGTATAAAATCAGTGAACTTCCTATATTTGTGGCCTGAGAGCTCACAGACCTGTTAAAGTCACATGGTTGGCAACGCTGTGACTCACATTTTCTTCATACTTCTTGTGTAACAACATCCAATATGGGATGTTGTATAAGTCTCATATCTCACATGATATACTTTAAAGAGTTCCATATACAGGTGGCTTTCATCAAATCCACCATGAGGTGGAAGGAGATTTTGGATGTTACGTAGATTTAGAACTGGATTGGGCCTGCTGATGAAGTTATTTTGGGGGAGAATACAACAACTGTTGGAAGTTCCAGATGCAATGACCCCTGTCTCAGACCTCCAAACTTCGTGGCAAGAGAGGCTAGATAGCTAGATAGGCACACTGACCATTATTCCTGTCTTTACTCTTCTGCCACTGTCCCCTTTGAAATGCAGATTGTTTCTCGGGACGATTTCCCCTTCTTTCCATTCTCTCTCACACTCAAAGGGCGATCTCTCTCTCCCTGCACCCACCAAGAGAGAGACATGCGGTCCTCTCTTGGCACCATGAGGCAGACGGGCCACTTACCATCTGCTGCCATCGTTTAGCTAGTAAGTTAGTACTCTGTCAAATCTCTGCTCTTTCCTATCCAAAGTGTACTTCTCAAGTAAAGAGAGAAGTATTTCTCTTCTAAACTTGCAATGTGGCGCCATGTAGCTTTCTAAGCTGAGTAACCTGGTAAAGTGATGCTCCTGCATTTGTAGCTTTATTTAAGCACTCTGCTAACTAGTGGTGACTGGACTAACCACACCAGTTAATCTCAATAATAACTACATCCTTGCCACAAGGACAGATCTTTACCTCCTGAGAGAGGATATTATTAGACTCTTAGGTACCTAAAAGAACAGTAGGCCCATTAAGATGGTCAACCACAAAACAAGATGGATTTAGTCAATTTCCCTTGGAAAAGACAAAAAAATGTGGCAGCACCTATCTACGCAGAAAATTAGTTCAGCTACTCTGTTCCAATGTGATGCTAGCCGACCAGATTGACTATTCTGTTGTAGTCTTAGTACGTCTCCAGAATAAGGAGGATGCAGTGGTGTATTTGATGACCCCGAGGTTAAGGTCTATGTCTTTTCCTCATATTCCAAGGAACTGAGGACAATGAACTGGCAGGATAATCGTGGCAGAAAATTCAGGAGGAATCCATGTGCAAAAAGCTCCTCTATGACAAGTGATGGAGCCAATGAAATCTCATTGCACACCATTATTACATCACAGAATGCCATCCCGCAGAGATTCTCTGAGTGACAGGAGCAGGGGTTTTGAATTCTTTATTACTGCTGCTTCAACTTGAAAATCCTCATTTTGATTTTGCTTCTCTCTCCATGCAAGCCAAGTCTATAGTCCTTTGTTTTGTGCCACTTTTCATTTCCTTTTGCTGAATTTTTCCATTAAATATATGCTTTCCCCACTACTTGTGCATAAAATGGTGTAGAAGAAGTAAATCAGGAATGCAGGCAATTAAAATAGGTAAAACAAAAGATCTCACATAAAAACAGAAATGGAAAAAGGCATGTTTGTATATAGGGAGATAGGATAGTTTTTAACAGCCAGGTCTAAATGCTCATGCAAGAGTTTTCATGAATTTGTGAGACATTTTACAATTTAGATCACTTGCATCTGCTCTGAATTAGATACGACATTGAATTATAAGTCTAGCACCATGGCTTCTGTTTGCCACATTTGCTTGGATAAATTCCAGTTGGTGACCAGGCAATTGCCCAACAGTACATTCAGCCCTTGGCCATTTGGGCTACTTTCTGTCTTCCAGTGAATGACTGGTTTGATCCTAGCTATGGTGCGCCTCTTTGGTAATGGCGATTATAAGACAATTAAATCAGTTTAATAGAAATCTCCAGGTCCTGGAACCTGAATAATTATTGGTGTATCTATAAAGCATCTTTTTGTGACAGGGTTATTGAAAAGGGCGCACTGATAACAGTTTCACGGAATTCTTGATAAGAGCCCTCACACACACACGCACCAGTTCACCTGAAGGAGGTCTGCTTTGAGGTTATTCTTTGTCAGGGACGGAAACTCTGGCGGTGAAATGACAAACTGTTTGGGCAACTTTCTACTCCAAAGGTTTGCCAGGCCAGCTAAGTTTTGATTGCTCAGTGGTAGAGTATCTGCTTGGCTCAGTGGTAGAGTATCTGCTTGGCATGCAGAAGGTCCCAGGTTCAATCCCCAGCATCTCCAGTTAAAAAATCTGTCAATAGGAGATGTGAAAGATCTCAACCTGAGACCCTAGAGAGCCGCTACCAGTCTGAGTAGACAATACTTACCTTGATGGACCAAGTGTCCAATTCAATATAAGGCAGCTTCATGTGTTCATGCATTCAGAGAACGTATACCTCAACTGAGAGCATTCATACAACAATCTACTGAGAGCATTCATCCATTGCATACGTGGGCATCCTGGAAGCATCTGGCTAGCCACCACTGGGAACAGGATACTGAATTAGATGGATGTTTGGCTCAATCCCGCAAAGCTCTTTTTACATTCCTACACTTAAAAACGTAGACAGACTACTAGAATGAAGTCTCCTGCCCTGGAAAGAGATCCCACAGAAATGATCATATCATTTATGATGATGCAGTAATTCAACCTGATCCCTACCAGCCCCCCATTTGTCCCTAGCAAATCCAAATAGCTATTCACTCCTGTAGGACATACTCTAGGATCATCTCAAAATATTTGTCCCTTGTATTACTACCCCTCCCCAAAAAAACCTTTCTACTTCTTAGTGCGTATGCACACTGATCCCCCCCCCCTTACCCTATAGTTACTCAGCTACTGTTTTTTTTTTTTCCTTTACCCCCCTCTGGGCGGAACAATAAAAAATTTTAACTATTACTTCAAATGTTTTTCACAATCTTGATTCAAAAAGGGATAATTCCCCGCTATATTTTTGGTCTAATTATCAGATGATGATGGACAATGGATTGGTAAGAGTCACTCAAGAAGATGCAAGCGCTTGTATATAACAGCTACTGCAATTATCAGCCACTACTAAGCCATTATTGATCCTGTTCACATTGGGTGATAACTGAGCATTTTCCACTTATTTAAAGTGCTGTTAGCCAGAAACTCCCATCAATGAAAAGCAGCAGACGCATTTCTTCAAACACGGTTCAATAAATAATGCACATATGGAAGGGTGCAGAGTTCCTTAATCTCAGTGAAACAACTAACTGTGAAGGGAAAAAAAACACCATCTTGCTGCCACTAAATGGTTGATTACAATAAAATAGGATCCCCAGAAGGTCATTTAATACGTAACCTGAAGTACCAGTTTTAGATGCTGAGAGATGCAGCAGAAAAAGAAATTCTCCGTACAATTTCAGAAACATGAAAAGCAGAGGAGGGAGGGAGGGAGGTCCATCTTCACCAGCCATCATTTGTACCCATAATCTCAGAGTTCACTTTCATTTGTTTATTACTAAAACAACTTTACAGAGAGATATTTTTACCCCAATGAACAGTCATTCGGCTTGTCTTCCTTTCAGTTCATAATCCATTATTCAGCAATTCTTTTTTTCCCCTCCAAGCAGAAGCAGCCAAAACAAGGAAGAGGCAACATTTAAATACTATTAAGGATATCAACCAGTAAATTGCTAAATTAATCTCTCTAAGTAATCAGTGGTTTTTTAAAAAAGGGCTGACCACCTAACATTTAAGGTCAGACTAAAATTAATCAAAAGGAGCCAATTGAAAGGATTTAATTATTTGTGTCACTATATCCTCATTCGGTGTGGATGCTTTATATTTTAATGTCTACAAAGTAGATAATTTGACCCAAATGTTGTCCTTTTGTTAGGCCAATAAATGGATTGGGAGATGCTAGCCCATGGGTCACAAAGGTGCTTTCTTTGTTAAACAGGACCTCAGACCACTAATGAGTCTGTTTTTTCCCATTTGAAAGATTGACCACACTCATCACAAGTCAGATCTCTGACTCATATCTCAGTCAATAGAGGCCAGATAAAGCCAGAAGCTCTGTACTAGCACAAATACCAAAGAAGAGCCCTGACCTGGCTAGCCCAGGCTATCGGATCTTGGAAGCTAAGCAGGGTCGGCCTCGGCTAGTATTTGGAAGGGTGACCTCCAAGAAATACCAGGACTGCGATGCAGAGGCAAGCAGTGGCAAACCACCTCTGAAACATCTCTTGCCTTAAAAACAAGTCTAGCTCGCCACCTAGTGGTGCATAATGCTAAAAGAGCTAGAACATCTGGCTGCCAGACAATCTTAGGATCGCCTGGCTATTCTACACACAATGCCATATGATAATTATTATTACCAAGGAAGAGAATATAAGACTGAGTTTAGTGGTAGTAGGACTGGAACTCCAGACAACTGAGAGTGCAAATATCATCTGGCCACCCATTATTTGATAGCATTGATTAAATAAGTTATTTGAGTTATTTATTGGCCACCTTTCCAGGGAACTGCTTGAGTCAGCCTTTAGTAGTTTAAAGCAAACACAAGGAAACAATTTTTAAAAAGAAGAGGAGGAGGAGGAGGATATTGGATTTATACCCTGCCCTTCACTCGGAGTCTCAGAGCGGCTTACAAACTGCTTTCCCTTCCCCTCCCCACAACAGACACCCTGTGAGGTAGATGGGGCTCAGAGAGCTCTGACAGAAACTGCTCTTTTTCAAAAACAGCTGTACCAGAACTATGACTTGCCCAAGGTCATCCAGCAGGTACAAGTGGAGGAGTGGGGAATCAAACCCAGTTCTCCCAGATTAGAGTCCAGGCACTTAACCACTACACCAAACTGGCTCAAACCCAACCAATAAAAACATGAACAGCAATAAAGCAGCAACAGGATTAAAAGCCACCATAAAACTATTAAAGCCAGCATGAGACAACACAAAACAGCAAACTGCGTAAAATAAGATTATTATTATTATTATTATTATTATTATTATTATTATTATTATTATTATTATTATTATTATTGAGAGCCATGTAGTGGTTAGACTATCAGACTAGGATCTGGGAGACTCAGGTTCGAATCCCCACTCTGCCAAAGAAGACTGTTGATCAGTCACACACTTTCAGCGTAACCTATCTTATAGCATTGTCGTGAAGATAAATGAAGAAGCAGAGTATGATGCAAGCTGCTTTAAGACCCCATGGGGGAGAGATGGAGTAAAAAATGAAGTAAATAATGAAATAATAAATAATAATAAAATCTGCACAAGCATGGCCAGTCCCATAAAAGCTACTACAGATTAAACAAGAGGGCTGTTAAAATCAGTGAGTAACACAAGCAGGAAGAGTTTACCTTGATATTGCTGATCTGGCCACCTAAATGCACACCACAGTAACTTCAAGACTAGACCACTGTAATACACTGTACATTGGCCTCCGCTCAAAATCAGCTTGGAAACTCAAGTTGGTGCAGAATGCTGTGGCTCGGCTGTCACTGGGAGCTTGATAGACCACACATGTTATTCCCATTTTGCAATCACTCCACTGGCTGCCCATCAGTTACCAGGCTCCATTTAAGGTATTGTCTATTACATACAAAGCCCTTCATTGCCTCATATCTGCAAGACCACTTGGGCTGCCAGGTCCCCTGGAGTTGATGTCATCAATCCAGGCACATCACCGGGGTGACGCTCTAGCCCTCTGCCAAAAAAACCCTCTATGGTACCATAGAGTTTCTGGCTGAATGCTAGAGCATCCCCCCAGCGATGTGCCTAGTGTGATGATGTCACATCCAGAAGATTCCAAGGAGGAGCCAGGAGTCCCCCGCTGGCAGAAGGTAGGAACCTGGCAACCCTAAAGACCGCCTCTCCCCCATGCACTGCCACAACAGTTTTGCTCATCTGAGCAGGGCCTTCTGCAGGTGCCAACCTGCAAATGGGCAAAATCTCTCGTACATGTACCGTCTTCATTGTAGCCCCCACCTTATGGAATGGCCTACCTGAGGAGGCCAGGAAGGCTCCCACTCTCCTGGCTTTCCACAAACTATGCAAAACTGAATTGTACAAGAGGGCTTTTCTACACAGGCAATAGGGTTGCACTGCACTAAATGGTTCGCAAAGTTACTTGGATAAAAGGTTAGGGACTGTGGTTGGCTCTACAACCCTAATCCTATTGCATTGTTTATTAAATATCCAATCCTGTTGATTGTATTGTCTCATGCTGTGTAATCCACTTTGAGTCTAAGTGAGAAAGGCAGACCATAAACAACATAAATGAATATGTAAATAAAATAATGTGTTACTTGATCATTTTCAGGCAGAAATGCCGGGAGTTTTGCTTAATCTGTGCTCTAACCATTTCATTGCCTCAAGCTATGCAAGAAACAGTAAACTTTCTCACACACACAAACAATTCCTTTAATGGCATGTCACAGGAGTAAAAACATAATATCTGAGAGATAAAATTCAAATTCTGGATAAAATACAATTTCCGTTAAAAATTGCCCTGCTTTAAGCATTTACAAAGTTTTACTCAATATAGAAGCAGCAGCCAGTAAAAACATTGCCACAAGTTCAATTATATTTTCCTCAGAAATAGTAGTTTGTTCGGCCTAGAAAAATCTAACACACTATCCAAAATTGGTGATAGAATATGTTGCCTACTACCAGAATAATAACATTCCAACATCACATGTTTCAATAGTTTCACATGTACAAGGGCAAAGTCTATTGGCAAAGGGAATACCCTGGAATCTACTGAATAAAATTGCCGAGGGTAAAACATTCACCCTGGCCAGTGTAAACATTCTGCGTAATTTTGGAGATTGCAGTTAGAAGAAATAACTAGGCAAGCGTCCTACCATGGGAAATATCCCATGGTTCAGAGGAGAACAAGTCTTATTGGCTGCAATATACAAATTCCACAACTCTGTCTCCAGTAATCCTTTTTTTTGTGAAACACCTCCGATTTGGAGAGGATCAGCATAGATTCAAGAGAGATATTCAAGGATCTCAGGTTATTTTTCTATAGTGGCAAGCCAGGGTGAACTCTCAGTATCAGTTAACATCTGGTAGTTATAGCTGGTGGGATCACAGTTATAGTGCAATCGGGCCCAATATTTGAAGGTCATAAGCCATGCTCCCGTAGACATAAGGCTTTGGCCACATTCCAAACAGAGGGCTTCATATAGGGCACAAGGTGGGACCCCTAATACCTTTCGTAAGAAGCTCATATGCACCTGTTCAATTGACTTGTTAACTGCCTCAGTCCAAACAGGGACTCCGTAAAGTAGTTGGGGCTCTGTTTTTATATTAAATACTTTTAACACTGATGGCACAAATTGGTTCCCTCTCTCTGAAAAGTAAAACTGTAGGAAGGCACTGATATTTGCCTTAAGGTTGTTGATTGCTATCCTGTGGTGAAGTCCAAATTGTGGTGGCATGAAAATAAAGACCAAGACACTTAAAGTATCTTACTTGCTCAAGCTTATGATCATCAATCCTCCATATTAATTACTTCCTGGATTTTGAGAAAACTAAGATTTTTGATTTCTCATAATTTAGTTCTAGTTGGTTGATTTTACAATAATCCTGGCATCTGTTTAGAAGTCAGAATAGACCCACACAGGTGCAAGAAAGCAGAACTGTGTCATCTGCATATAACAAGACTGGCATATGGGCAGAGCCTAGCTTAGGACAGTGTCCATCCACTTGATTTAAGAATGGAGCCAAATCCCTCAGGAAAAAATTAAAAAGTAGAGGCACAAGCACACGTCCCTGCTTGACTTTTTTTATTGGTAGGGATCTTGGGTGTCATTCTACCAGTTGAAGAGCATCTGATTTGGCACAAGGTAGCCTTATATAGTCTACTAATTAGAAAGAGTAACCTCTTGTCAAGGGATGTGCTGGCTAATTTTTCCCAAGCCGCATATAATTTGGATCTTTTGCATCTTATATGTTTATTGATTAAATGGGAGAGGACTAGGCAATGGTCCATAGCAGATTTTCCTTGTCTAAAACCTATTTGTTCTGGGCCAGTCATTTTCTGTGTTATTAGCTGATCATTAAACTTCCTCATCCACTGACTCAGTTAAGAGCTTAGGTGTCCTTTGGAACCCTGTCATTGTTTTAGAAAGAAAGGTCATGATAATTTCTATAATTACTTTCATCCATGTACATACACTGAGGAGTGTGTGTGTGTGTGTGTGTGTGTGTGTGTGTGTGTGTATTAAGTGCCATTTCTGACTTATGGTGACCCTATGAATTAACATTCCCCAAAATGTCCTATCATTAGCAGCCACTCTCAGGTCTTGTAAACTGAGGGCTGTGGCTTCCTTTGCTGATTCAATCCATCTCATGTTGGGTCTTCCACTTTTCCTGCTTCCTTCAACTTTTCCTAGCGTTATTATCTATTCCAGTGACTCTTGTATTTTAATAATGTGACCAAAGTGCAATAGCCCCAGTTTAGCCATTTTAGCTTCTAGGGAGAGTTCTGGCTTTATTTGGTCTAGAACCCACTCATTTGTCTTTTTGGCAGTCCGTGGTATTTGTAAAAGTCTCCGCCAGGACCACATTTCAAAGGCATCTACTCTCTTCCTGTCAGCTTTCTTCATCATCCAACCTTCACACCTATACATAGTAATAGGGAAATCTATGACACAAATTAACTTCATCTTGGCCACCAGCGACACATCCTTGCACTTAAAGATATACTCTAGCTCCTTAATGGCTGCCATTCCCAGAATCTCCTGATTTCTTGGGTGCAGTCTCCCTGATGATGGAGCCAAGGAATAGAAAATCTTGAACAATTTCAGTTTCTTCATCATCAGCCTTAAAGTTGTGTAATTCCCCAGTATTCATTACTTTTGTCTTCTTTATGTTCAGCTGTAATCCTGCTTTGGCACTTTCTGCTTTAACCTTCAACGGTAATTGTTACAAGTCTTCACTGTTTTCTGCCAGTAATGTGGTGTCATCTGCATATATCAAATTATTAAGGTTCCTTCCACCAATTTTCACTCCACCTTCATCTAAATCTAATCCAATTTTTCCTTATGATGTGTTCTGCATACAGATTGAAGAGATACAAAAATAAAATGTATCCTAGTCTGGCACCTTTGCCAGTTGGAAACCATCCTGTTTCTCCATATTCAGCCCTAACAGTGGCAGAAATGGTCTTTGACACCTCCTTTTTTAAGAATTGGAATGTAAACTGAATGTTTCCAGTCTGTGGGCCATTGAATTGTTTTTTTTATTATTACTATTATTATTTATTGGATTTATATCCTGCCCTCCCCGCGAACGGGCCCAGGGTGGCTCACAGTTAGTGGCACCATGTGCCTAGTCATATAAAACCAGAATAAAACAATCATACAATAGACAATTAAAGTGCTCGCAATAATGGTCGTTCAGTTAGAGAGGGCATACTATAAGGTGTAATACTAGAATCCAGCAGTATACCAGCCACCTGTGAAGCTGTGGCTCGATCTCAGTACAGAACCAACCTATTACCATGATGTTGATGATAATACTAGTTGGTGGTAGTGATGAGCAGCTCCTAGTTGAAAGCCTGGTGGAAGAGCTCCATTTTGCAGGCCCTGCAGAACTGTACAAGGTCCCACAGGGCCCTGATCTCCTCCGGGAGCTCATTCCACCAGGTAGGAGCCGCCACTAAAAAGGCCCTGGCTCTAGTAGCAGTGAGCCTGGCATCCTTAGGGCCTGGAGTGATTAAACGATGTTGTGACCCCAATTGTAGTGCTCTCTGGGGTATGTATGGGGAAAGGCGGTCCCTCAAGTATGTCAGACCCTGGCCATATAGGGCTTTAAAGTCAAGTACCAGCACCTTGAAGCGAATTGTGTGGTGTTGGTGATCCACTTCTGTCTGTCCAACAAGGCTGATTGTTATATATATTGATGCTTCTTGAGATGCTTTAATGTGTTTTAGCCTGTGGATATTTATTATTATAATCTTGGAGTTTCTGTAAAAGTTCCATTGGGTCCCTCCAGGGGAAAAGGTCAGCTAGAAGCTGTAAAAAATATATCAAGGAGCTTCCTGAGCTCTATAAGAGAAAAGAGGACACACAGGAGTTGTTGCGTCAATGGCCCAGGTCAAATCCATTTCCATACATCAACCAGGCACTGACAGAAGACAAGCCTGGTTAGCCAGATGCTCTCTGAAGGTCATCTGGAATCCATCTGGATCCATCATAGTTTTCATCCATCTGAACTAGTCCCCTGTCCCTGCAGTGATTCCCAGCGTCCCTAAGTTTAAACCTCATCAGCTAATGGTCAGTTCATGACAACAACCAAGTAGAAATCTCCTCCAGTGCACTTTGTCCACATAAATATGTCTTTTATCATTGCTGTGTACTTTTTGTACACATATTTTGTAAGAGAGTTAGTGTGGCTAGCTTGTCGGACTACCATCTGGGAAACCCAGGTGAGAATCCCTGCGCTGCCATGGAGGTTCACTGGGTGATCATGGGCCAGTCACCCACACTCAGCCTAACCTCCCTCTTAGGGTCGTTGTGAGGGTAAAATGGAGGAGAGGATAATAATTTGAGCCACTTTGGGTCCCCATTGGGGAGGAAAGCAGGGTCTAAATGAAGTAAATAGATAAATACAATTTAGAATTTCAGTTGCATTATTTTGTAAATGTTAACTAATGTATTTTTTAACTGTAATTCCAGCTACATGAGTATCCTGAATCTCATTCAGTACGGTAGTCACCTTCCCATTCTGTTCCTAATAGTGATTCTACCACCACCACCCACATTGACACTGGTCCTTCTCACAAGCAACGAACAGTTAACCGTATCCAAACGAACAACACGAAATCCTTACTCAAGATAAGGAACAACAAAAGGAAAGTAGGAAACCTGCCAATCATCAGTCAGTCAAGAGTTCACCTAAGTAGGGTTGCCAGGTGTTACCTGGCTGCTGGCGGAGACTCCAGTTTGAGTTCCTGGATCTTCTGGTGTGCGCGCCACAATAACATTACCCGGAAGTGACGTCATCATGCCGGGCTCATCATGCAGGGGATGTTCTAGCATTTGGCCAAAGAGTTTTTAGCCAAATACTTGAGCATCCCCTGCACAGCATGCCTGGCGTGATGACATCACCACCAGGTGTCACGAAAGTGATTCCCCAGTATGTAAGTTTTTGCATTTATTTTGGAATCGTCATCTTGTAGAAAGCAAAACCCCATGAATGAGTGTTTTTAGGATTGTTATGCAAGTCACTGAAGAGCTTTATCTACCAATCACCTGCCTTCCAATGTGATAGCTAGCAGTTGGGAACTGTCAAGGTAATTGGTTGGCAGTTGGTCATCTACAGCTCAAATGTCAGTTTGACAGCTAAGGATCTAGATTCATCTCAAAGCAGCTAGATTAAGTGACTGATCATCCTGATTCGTTACTCAGTTAGCAAAGTGACAGCTGGGCTAGCATATAGGGCAAGGGTGAGAAAGCCACAACAGACGGAGGGACACTGCACATCAGGAAGATATCATCACATGACAACTTCATGCTGGTGGACGCAGACTGGTGAAGAGCATGTGAAGCTGGAAGAAGGACCTTCACACTCTTCAGAACTTCCACTCTTGCATCGTTGCTGCTGGGAAGACTGCTACTCAAGATATCTGCTTTGGAGCTGTAAGGAGCTTATGGTCAGTGTCTAGAGTCTAGTTAGATAGGTTTATTGTTTTATCTTTGCCCCATTGTACACTCTTTTCCCCTACTTGTATGTTTTTATGTTTGTCTATCTTTTGTAAATAGATTTATAGATTCTGTTTTTAAACATTGGAGTGAGTTACTAGTCATAAGAACATAAGAACATAAGAGACGCCAATGTTGGATCAGGCCAAAGGCCCATCCAGTCCAACACTCTGTGTCACACAGTGGCCAGAAATACCAGTGCCATCAGGAGGTCCAGCAGTGGGGCCAGGACATTAGAAGCCCTCCCACTGTTGACCCCCCCAAGCACCAAGAAGACAGAGCATCACTTGCCCCAGAGCCCCTAGCTATACCTTGTGGCTAATAGCCACTGATGGACCTCTGCTCCATATGCTTATCTAATTCCCTTTTGAAGCCATCCATGCTTGTAGCACCCACCACTTCCTGTGGCAGTGAATTCCATGTGTTAATCACTCTTTGGGTGAAGAAGTACTTCCTTTTATCCATTCTAACCCGACCGCTCTGCAGTTTCATGGAGTGCCCACGAGTTCTTGTATTGTGAGAAAGGGAGAAAAGTACCTCTTTCTTTACCTGCTCTTTCCCATGCATAATCTTATAAACCTCGATCATGTCACCCCTCAGTCGTCTTTTCTCCAAGCTAAAGAGCCCTAAGCGCTTTAACCTTTCCTCATAGGGAAAGTGTTCCAACCCTTTTATCATTCGAGTTGCCCTTTTCTGCACTTTTTCCAAAGCTATAATATCCTTTTTAAGGTGTGGTGCCCAGAACTGCACACAGTATTCCAAATGAGGTCTCACCATTGATTTATATAGGGGCATTATTATATTGGCTGATCTGTTTTCAATACCCTTCCTAATAATCCCCAGCATAGCATTGGCCTTCTTTATTGCAGTCACACACTGTCTCGACATTTTCAGTGAGTTATCCACTACAACTCCAAGATCTCTCTCTTGCTCAGTCTCTGCCAGTTCAGACCCCATCAATGTGTATTTATATTTAGGATTTTTGGCTCCAATGTGCATCACCTTGCACTTGGCCACATTGAACCCCATTTGCCATGTTGACGCCCACTCGCCCATCCTTGACAGATCCCCTTGGAGTGCCTCACAATCCTCACTGGTTTTCACCACCCTGAACAACTTTGTATCATCCGCAAATTTAGCCACTTCACTGCTTACTCCCAACTCCAAATCATTAATGAACAAGTTAAAAAGCAGTGGACCAAGTACTGATCCCTGCGGTACCCCACTGCTTACCCCCCTCCACTGAGAGAACTGCCCATTTATACTCACTCTCTGTTTTCTATTAATTAGCCAGTTTTTGATCCCATGATTTTTGAGCTTACTTAGGAGCCTTTGATGAGGAACTTTATCAAAAGCTTTCTGGAAGTCACGGTAAATAATATCTATTGGATCCCCCCTGTCCACATGTTTGTTCACCCCCTCAAAGAACACTAACAGGTTAGTGAGACAAGATCTTCCCTTACAGAAACCATGCTGAGTCTGCCTCAATAGGTTTTGTTCATCTATGTGCCTACTAATTCTTTCCTTAATAATGGTTTCCACCAATTTACCCGGTATCGACGTCAGACTGACTGGCCTGTAATTTCCCGGATCTCCTCTGGAACCCTTTTTAAAGATGGGAGTGACATTAGCTACCTTCCAATCCTCAGGAATGGAGGCAGATTTTAAGGAAAGATTACATATCTTTGTCAGGAGATCTACAAGTTCACATTTGAGTTCTTTCAGAACTCTCGGATGTATGCCATCTGGGCCTGGTGATTTTTCAGTTTTTAAGTTGTCTATCAGTTTTAGGACCTCCTCTCTCATCCAGAATCCAGGTTCATTTTATTCCAGTGTTATTCATAGTATCTTGGCCAGTTGACATCATTGGAGCACTCTGATGTTGTGACACCAGGTGATGTCATTGCACTAGGCATGTTGGGTGTGATGGGGCTCTTTGGGGGTGGGGCTCGCTGGCTGGCTGCAGATTGGGGACCTCAAAAGTGGGGAAAACCCTGCCCACATTGGGGGGATGGAAACCCTACACCTAAGCCCCATGAAATCAGAGGCCTTGCCCAACAATTCTTGACACTTTAGATGGGAGGCAGGAATTGGAGGCACATATAAGGCCTGTTCCCACCCAAGACTACTCCATGGCAAAACAAATTGTGAAAATGTCCCTGGTGAGTAGAAGACAATCACATTAAGGAGAATGGTTCTAGCAAGTCTGTTCTCTGCTGGAACAGAGTTCTGCCTGCATCAAGATTTATTTTTTAGATGGGGGACAATTCAAGTGTGATACATCATATACTTCTAGTCAGAAGTGACATAGCCGACTTCAGCACCCGACCATCTCAAGTTACTGCCTGTGTAGATCTGCGTAGCCTTCCCTCAGTGGAGAAAAAGAAGTCTTGATATTCCTTCCTTCTTAGTACAACATGTATGCAGGCAAGTACAATTCCATAGCATGCAATTATGGACCCCATTCATTAGTACCACATCATTGACTACACCATGAAAGAAATGACAAATTAGCAATTTCCCAGCACTGGCATAATACTATCATTTGTATCACAAAGTCAGCAAAATCTAACCTCCAATAATTCAGCTCACTATTCTCCCCCATGACTGGCCATCAATATGGTTTTATGTGCCCTGCACTAATCACTAAAGTCAGATAATACGCAAGGTTAATGGTTGCAGACAGTCTCAGGAAATATCCAAGATCTGATAAGGAAGCCTCATATTATTGCTGTTCTGTGTGTGTATATCCCACCCAAGAATAGGAGAAAGAAAGAAATCAATGTTCGAGGCAGTTGTAATACATCTCTTGGTGTAACAAATAAATTGGCCCTTCATAGCCCATTCACATGCTAGTTAATAAATAGTTCAGACACAGGACACACCGATAGTGAAGAAGCATAATCATTGTACGCTTGTCACCTTTAGTTTAGATTTATGCCATCCGGGCACAAGAAAGTCTAAGCGGCATTTTTCAATTAACTCGTTGGCCTTTTAAAGAAAACAGCAAGAGGGTGGTTTTATTTTGATACATTATTTAAACATATATCCCGATGCACACACTTCAAAAAGTGCTTGATTCCACTTATCATTTAAATAAAACAGTTGAAAACACAAAATGCAATCAACAGGGCAAGATCCTCTCTCATCTATCTTATCATCGACTGCTATTCAGGGATACTCCATAATACATGTATATTAAGTGGAAAGAGAGAGAGAGAGAGAGAGAGAGAGAGAGAGAGAGAGAGCACGCAAGTTAGTTAGTTCTCGGCTAGTTTTTGCAAACTCGATATCCACCAGCTGTTCTGATGTTTACTTGCTGACAGATGTTAAGCATTGCATCTGCCTACCAGTTTTGGAAGATGAGGTCAGCTCCAATGTAGTCTCCCTTTCTACCCTCTAACAAGAGGCCATTAAAACTGTAGCTCGTGCAAATATGAACCTCAGCTTTGTTCAAACTTGGAACTTTCAGTTTTTCCCTCTCCTAATATAATTACATCCATTTACCCTCCAGAAACCTTTAAAAAAGGAAGCAGGTAAGTTTAATTTGTAACTGTACCACTAAATGCAAATGTAAAATTGGCAGCTTTGATGGTACAGTATTAAATATAGCTTATCTCACCGGTGACAGTGAGAAACAGACACTCTCTTAGGACTATGAGTTATGACAATCTCCCAGTGAGTGAAAAATCATCCCTCCACAGCTGTCACCAATGAGATTCTCTCTCCTTCTCTGACTCTTGCCTTGAAGTGTGTGCATGCGCCTTGAGCAGCAGTGGAGTTGCCACTTCAGAGCTATTAAAACTGTCTGCAGCACTCTTTCTAAAGACAGGTGTAGTTATACCCTTTCCCTCTCTCGCTGCACTAATATGATAAGCCAACGGCGCGGGAGGTATGGCATAGGACTGATCTCAGTCCAACGCTAAGAATTGTGAATTTCATCTACTTCAGTTCAGGAGTAGGGGAATGCAGAACACTCAGCTCTTTGGGATAAGACTGGACATTCGTTCTCCTGCCTAACCAATCCAGGCATGGTATTTTATGTTCTCTTGCTGGGCTGAAAGATGCTAAGACCAATGCATCAGTAGTGCACATACAAGCCAGGTATGATTAAGCAGTCAAAAACAAATCAAAAACTGGGAAAAATGAGGAGGTGCATAGACAATTTTGCCTTTCTACATATTCAGCCTTCTCCCCCCACTACCACCACCACAAGACAGACCAGTTCCTACCCTAAGGCTGGCTGATGATGTAAAGCTTTGCAGACCACATTTGACTATTATTTAGGGGATTTGTATGCTGCCTCTCCAGAGTTCATCTCAAGTCAGTGAGAAGGAATGAGTCCTGTTTGATTACATGCTCCACTGATGAACGACTCCTGTTTTTCTACAGGTTCTTCTAAGCTCATCTCAAAGAATAAGTCTAGAATAACAAAAATTACAGCGGGTTGGATCCAGAGCACCAATTGCAGGGTGAACTTGCAGATCAGGACTAGGCAGCCTCTCCCCTTCTGCTGCAGGACACTGAGTGCCCAAATTCTGCTCCCAGAGGTGGTCAGGGTACCTCAGGAACAGCATGGGGGGCAAGCAGGGGTCTTTAGTAGGTGAATCCGCTACAATCACTCTTCCCTTCTCCTCCAATGTAATTGGCATTGCACTGGCAAAATGGCACCTTTGCATCCTACCCAACAGAACTGCAAAGTAGGAGGCAGGATAACTGTCTGGGTCTTGCCAGAAGGAATCTAGATTACTGGCTTTTGACTGGTGATGCAGTTGTTCGAGTATTCCATCGTACTGTATCAGTCATGCATCAGAATGCATCACATCCAGAAAGCTTGCAATGGCATGCGGTGCTGCCATCTTGAACATACAGATCTTATTTCCACAAGCAAAATGACAGCTTGGATCAAAATCTAACAAATAATTTTGATCATCAGTGCCTCTAGACTACACAATACATATGCATATTCATACACACCCATTATATTTTGGCTCTGACCTAGCAAGCCAGGGCGTAGGCAGTGTCACAATGTATGAGAAGCAGACAGGAATGCTGTCACCTACGGGGCCTCCTGTTCCCATCCAGGTGGACCAACAAACCATGCCTGCTTCCCATGCTATAGATTGGCCCCCATGGCAGTATTAATCATCTCACAGTGTTATAAGTTCTTATTTCATGCATCAGCAGGGAACAACACATAGAAGTTCTGTAACTAAGGTGTGGTGTTAGGGCACTTGCCCAGGTTACAAACTAGAGCCAGACTCTATTTTGCATCAAACATGGGTGAAGAGATATCACAACATGGGGGGGGGGGGTACCCTAAAAGAAGACAGAAGAAGAGACTGGGTTTATACCCCGCCCTTCACTACCCAAAGGAGTCTCAGAGCAGTGTACAATCTTCTTTCCCTTCCCTTCCCCACAAGAGACACCCTGTGAGGTAGGTGGGGCTGAGAGAGCTCTTTCAAGAACTGCTCGTGAGAGAACAGCTCTGAAAAAAAACTTGTAACTGACCCAAGATCACACCAGCAGCTGCATATAGAGTGGGGAATCAAACCCGGTTCTCCAAGATTAGAGTTCGTGCTCCTAACCACTACACCAAATTGGCTCTCATTGTTCCCATCCAGGCACTGGAGGGGGGGGTTATCCAATTCATTTTAAGGCTACGGATCTGTGCAGGGTTAGATTAACTTTTCCAAGCCACACCATTCTTATGACAGAAGCCAGTCCTCCTGGACTGCGATGGGGCCAGGTAGGAAAGGAAAATGGGACCCTGCCTTTGTAAGTCTACTGGGCCAATGGAGGGGTAGTGGTTTCAGTCAGGAAACTGGCTTTTAGGCAAGGATGTGAATTCATGGTAGTTTATTTATTCAAATATTTATACTGTTTTTAGGCTGTTTTACCATCTACCCGGCCTGACGTTGCCCGACTGAGGAACATCACTCTGGCACTCCTGTGTTTTATATCATCGACCACCAGTGAGGGATATCGATTATATCGACCGTCTTGAACTTTTAAAATGATTTTTAAATTGATTTCTGAAATGAATTGTAGAGCACCATTTTAGCTGTATTTATTGAGGTTTTAATGTAATTTATGTTTTACTCTCGGCAATTGCCGCTTGTTTGCCGCCCTGGGCCGTATGGGTAGGGCGGGATATAAATCCCAAAAATAAATAAATAAATTAAATAAATAAATAAATAAATACCCAGGGCACTTTTTGTAGCAGGAACTCCTTTGCATATTAGGAGACACACCCCTAATGTAGCCAATCCTCCAAGAGCTTACAGTAGCCCCTGTAAGAAGAGCTCTGTAAGCTCTTGGAGGATTGGCTACATTAGGGGTGTGTCACCTAATATGCAAAGGAGTTCCTGCTACAAAAAGAGCCCTGTATACCTGATTATTCCTCCTGGCTCAAGAGGGAAATTATGTAATTTGTCATAGATTAAAAAAATGTCAAGAATGTTCGACTGCATCTGGGGATGTATGTCATGTGCCATCAGGTTGCTTCCAGCTTATGGTGATCCTATGAATCAATGTCCTCCAAAACATCCTATCATTAACAGCCTTGCTCAGGTCTTGCAAACCGAGGGGTGTGGCTTCCTTGATTGAGTCAATCCATCTCCCGATGGGTCTTCCTATTTTCCTACCATTACTGGCTTTTCCAGTGAGTCCTGTCTTCTCTGCTGGGGATACCTACATTCAAACTTCTACTCACCCATGGGCTTCACTGAGTGACTCTGGTCCAGTTCCTTTCCCTCAGCATAACCTACCTCGCAGAGTTGTAGTGAGGATAAAATGGGGGGAGGAGACCCTGGGGGCCCTCCTGAGCTCCTTGGAAGAAGAGGACAGGATACAAATTATCTAGATACATATCATGTCAAATGATAACAACTTGGGTCCTTTCTGCACGTGGATCTCATCCCTGGTTTTATCAGAGTTCAACTCGTGACACAATACCTCTTGCATTTATCCCTGGTTATAACAGCATCTGTTTATCCCAGGACAAGTGTGGTGCGAAACCCGGGTGACCTCAATTTATTTATTTATTTATTTATACCTTCGGCTTATATACCGCCCTGACCCTGAAGGGTCTCTGGGCGGTTTACATAGTGGTTCTAACCAACCAATTAACCTAACTAGGGCCACATTGTCTACAGGGAGGTGACTGCCTACCAGCACCCAAGGCTAGTTGTCATCTGGCTTCCTTCCGTGGCTTCAGATATTGGCGTCCTGGTGCCCTTTCTGGAGCTGATCTTCCCCGAGCAGCTTCCTCCAGCAGGTCTCGTCTTGGCGCATGGTTCTGTGTTGGCTGCAGTTCCAGCTACTGTCCACAGGTGGCTCCACCACACTGTGCCGCACGTCACCATGCTCTCCAAGGCTCCACTTCTCCGGGCTCCGCCTCCGCCATTGCTCCACCGGGTCGCCAGGAACTGCACTGCCGCCATTGTTGCTGCTTGCCGCCGCTGAACCCTCTACCTCAAAAGGAGGAGGGGTGCCCCCTGCCACCTAGGGCAGGTACCCACTTTATCTACTTGCATTTATGATGCTTTCGAACCGCTGGGTGGACGGGAGCTGGAAACAAAAAATACCCTGAGATAATTACAGGGGTGAATTCGAGTGTAGTGCAGAATATAAGTTCGGGGACAGGGTTGAATCAGGATTTAAGGTCTAGTGCGGAATTGCCCTTGACCAGAAGGTTAGCGGGAAGAACCCACAAAACAGAATGGTATTTCTGCAGCTTTAACAGCCATGAAGCCCAGTATAGTGAAGTATATTCCACCACAGAATGCTTCTGTTAAAGAAAACTGGAGGTACATTGGAGACTGTACAGTGGCAGCCAACAGGTGTTTTTACACACCAGCTACTGAGCAGGAGCAGAAGATCTGAACAGCATGGTCATGGAGCTTCAGCAACATTTCCCTGAAAGGTCAACTGCTGTGCCACTTCTGCAGGGGAGGGGGGAACTGGAAGTCTTCCCTGGGTACCAAAATGCCTATACCGAATTTAACAGAAGCTTTTGATACAACCGCAGTGAGGAAATGAGAGAAACTAAACACATCTTGCTGCTGGAGCAACTTCAAATGGCATCCGAACCTGATGTCTTCTTCCCAGATAACAACCCATACTAATTAGAGCGTCACTATTGCCAGGCCAAGCAAATGCAATCTTAACCAGAATACTGCTTAGACGCCTGTTCAAAGAATCCCAAACTATGTGTGCAGGAGGGAGGTCTCTCTTATTGAGATTTAAGATGGGGAAGCAAGATGAAGTCTGTGTGCACAGCAATAAGAATCACTCACTAAGCTTTCAGAAAACATGGAAAAGACACGCACATCTTTACTTAGGGTAGAAGACTTTACAGTTTGCATTGAAAGCAGTGGATATGAGGTGTGTCATCTCTGAAAAATGAGATTCTGTTTTAATTGTTTAAAGTCATGTGAAATTTTTAGACTCTCACACACATACACACACACACACTACTCCTTTGCTGGCTTTGCTGAAGTATTTAAGTAAGAAAAACAAAAGGTCTGCAGTTAATAAAGCATTGTGTAATTTTGTTACATGTTACATTAACAACATGTCTAGCTACACAGGCAATGAAAATGATTAATGGTAATCAAAGAGTGATAAACCTTGTAGGATTCAAGGAGGGGAATATTCGGTCCACCTGATGGTTAGCTAGGCAGGTTAGCTCCATTTTATCTAAAGATCAAATAATGAAACATTTTATCTAAAGACTGAATAATGAAATATATTAAATTCAAAATCGTTTTAAACTGCAGACATAGCCACATATATACTCAAAACAGGGCTCTTTTTGTAGAAAAAGCCCAGCAGGAACTCATTAGCATAATAGGCCACACTCAACAGCAGGAACTCATTAGCATATTGGGCCACACCCCTGACAGCACAGCTCATTAGCACATTAGGCCGCACCCACATGTTACCAGAAGTGTGGTTATCCAGCCACACCCACCTTTTGCTTGTTATTCTGTTTACTTTGTCTGTTGTCAAAACCCAGGGCCTTTTTTTGTAGCAGGAACTCCTTTGCATGTTAGGCCACACACCCCTAATGTAGCCAATCCTAATGAGTTTCTGCTGTTGGGTGTGGCCTATTATGCTAATGAGTTCCTGCTGGGCGTGGCCAACTTGCGAGCTAGCCAGAACTTCGTTCCTGTGCGTTCCTGCCCAAAAATAGCCCTGCTCAAAAATAATCCTAATAGCTGAACTACAACTGGTTAAACTTTAGCACCCCAATTAATGCAGGCACCTTAAGAGGTTATCCAATGTGGTTGCCGGAGTTTAGGGCATCCCACTCTCGTTCTAAGCACAATAACCAAGCTGTTCCTTGTTCATCCTTGTTGTCTCTATACAAAAGGTGTACCTACACACGATGGGGTGAAGGTCAGACATTGACAATCAGGACTGAAAGAATTTCCACCCTAGAAATATGGACTGGACCCAAAGTGTCCAGTTTGGTTACTGCTCCATATCCTGTATCCCAAGATACCTCAGGGTGCTCGCCGATCTCAAACACCAGCTGGCACTGAAGTCTATTCCAACTTATTTAAATAAGCTTCAGTAAGAAACTGATACACTAAGAAATAGGCAAAAAAGGGGACTCTCTCATGGCCAGTTAGAGAAAGTCCCAAAAAATTCTGGCTCAGCCGTGAAGAACCAGCTACTCCCATACTGTAAACAAACTGATCTATATGCATGTTAAGATTTAAACAAATCCACAATTTCAGACAAAATTCTAGCACCAGGAAACCCTGGCAAGGCAAAGCCTGCTGTCCTACTCGAAGAAAGTTTACAGGTTTCTCTTTGTATAAATGCAGGTATCTGAGCAAAAGGAAGGCTACATCCTCTTCTCCCTTCTAGAAACATCTGGCACTGTAAAAGGCAGGCTGTGATGTCACCATGTTTGAAGTTTCTCTTCCCCTCTCCTTCTTAGGAGGTTTTCAAACAGAGGCTAGATGGCCATCTGACAGCAATGCTGATTCTGTGAATTTAGGCAGATCATGAGAGGGCGGGCAGAAAGGGCTGCATCAGTGCTTAGTTCTTGGTCCTTTCCACACTAGACCTTAAATCCTGGCTCAACCCTGTCCCCGAACTTACATTCTACACTACACGGGAGTTCACCCCTCTAAATAATCTCTGAGTATTTTTACATTCTACACTACACTCGAGTTCACCACTGTAATTAGAATCTCAGGGTATTTTTAGTTTCCACATTACATTGAGACAGGGCTCTAGTCGGGGGGGAGCTCTCAGGTACGGAGCTCCGGAAGAGAACCTCTGGGGGGCGGGGTGGTCACGTGGTGAAGCCCCGCCCCCTTCTTTACCCCGCCCTCTGCTTCGATCCTCATTCCGTTTGGGAATGAGGATGAAGCAGGAGGGTAAGTAGCCGGGCCTTCTGACACACTTCCGGTGATGTCAGGGGGTGTGGCCTTCTATCACTTCCGGTGATGTCAGGGGGCGTGGCATATGCAAATAAGTTATGCTAATGAGTTATGCTAATGAGCTCCGGCAGCTCTTTTTCTACAACAAGACCCCTGCATTGAGGTCACCCCGGTTTCGCCCCACACTTGTCCTGGGATAAATGAATGCTGTTATAACCAGGGATAAATGCAAGGTATTGTGTCACAAGTTGAACTCTGATAAAACCAGGGATAAGATCCAAGTGCGGAAAGGACCTTTCAAGGTGGCCCTTTCTTACACGCCCAGGGAAATGCTCATTGCCACTTTTGGGGTCAGGAAGCGATTTTTCTCTAGGCCAGTTTGGCTGGAGATCCTGGAGGTTTTTTGTCATCTTCTTGGTGTGGAACAGGGGTCACTGGGGGTGTGGGAGGGAAGTATTTGTGAATTTCCTGCATTGTGCAGGGAGTTGGGCTAGATGGCCATGGAGGTCCCTTCCAACTCTATGGTTCTTACAGTTGCAGTGATATGGGGCCAAGCAATGGCAACATGCCATATCTTTTGCAGCACAAGACATTAACAGGGGAGAGAAACAGAGGAGATACATAGCTACAGGGGTAGGCTTCCCATAATGTACCTGTTCTGGCCCAGTACTCATTACTCTTTGGCTTACCAGAACTGCCCTACAGTGCTAATGTGGTCATATCTTTTTTGTACAAACTAAGACCTCCACCTGGAGGCAGCTTATCCTGCCACTGCGGTTTACGTGCCACAAGTATACAAATAATAATAATAATTGCTGTTGTTGTTTTGCATTGTGTGTAGAATAACCAGGAGATCCTAGGATTGTCTGACAGCCACAAGTTCTAGCTCTTAGCGTTGTGTTAGTGGTGAGTTAGACTTGTTTTTAGAGGCTGAGAGAGCTCTGAAAGAACTGTGACTCCTTAAGGCCACCCAGTTGGCTTCATGTGGAGAAGTGGGAAAACGAACCCAGTTGTCCAGATTAGAGTCCGCCACTCTTAACCACTACACCAAACCACGGTGGTTAGGTTTGCCATGCCCGGGTTAGGAAATACCGGGAGATTTTAGGGGTGGAGCCTGAGGGGGGCGGGACATCAATGGAGTATAATGCCATAGAGTCCACCTTCCACAGTGGCCATTCTCTCCCGGAGAACTGATCTCTGTACCCTGGAGATCAGTTGTAACCCTGGGGGATCTCCAGCCTCCACCTGGAGGTTGGCAACACTGAGGTGGTGAACCACTCCATTCCTTTTTTTGCCACATAAAACAGCATCTATGCTGAGGCTGTCATAGGAATGGTTAGAAATACCACAGCAGACACCATTATTTTTTTTATAAAGTAGAAATAATTTTTTTGTCTGAACAAGCTTTCATTTACTGTGCAACTTCCCTCCTCCCTCCGCCACACCTACCCCTCATTTTCCAATAAAACATGTAAAATATAGTCAGTCCTTCTTAACTTACCTCCGATATTTTAAAAGCTACAGCACCTGCAAAGAATTATTCCCCCCCAACATTATGTGTGGCCTATCCATCCAAAGCTGTCGCCTTAAAAAGGAACTCAATTAATAATAAGCTTACCTATCACTTATCAGCTGACCATGTAAATAGCCTGCAGAATAGTAAAAAGGCAGGTGGTAATCCGATGGGATAATAGCTCAAGAGAAAAAAATACCCTATTAGCCCTGCTGGGGTCCACATGGCAAACAGCCCTTTCCACTCATAAAGCCATGAATAGATCCACTGCACAGCAAGAGCCCGGCCACGTTCAGCAGCATGTGTCAAGTAAAGAAGGGAGTGAACCCGCTCTTGTGAGACAAAAGGCGACACTCAGTGTGATAAACAACATGAAAGGCTGCATTAGAAAAGAAAAATTTAGTAATAAAAATATGCCAGGAGGAATGGCTTTTAAAAAGTCACATATGCCGTGTTTTTATGCCATCGGTTGTTACGGACAATGCAGCCTAAGAGATTTTGTTCTATACATCTCCAAATAAACAGCAATTCGTTATGTCAGTTCTTCAGCAGTTGGGAAGTCACCAGATTGGGCATGGGGGCACGTTCCTCTGTGTGTGTGTGTGTGTGTGTGTGTGTGTGTGTGTGTGTGTACACGTGTGTGTGTGTGTATGTACACGTGTGTGTACACACACACACACACATCGGACCAGGAAAATGTTTGTGAGATTCCAAGCAAGAATAAATCAGTACTAAATTAAATCCTTTTTTAAAAAAATCAATAAATACATGGAAACCTTTACACTGGGGTTACTAGTGGAATGAGGTTACCTCCCCTGGACCATTTCCCTACTATTACCATCTCACACCTCCCAGATCCAGCCCATATGTTACATAAAGGCAATCTGCATTGCCCAGCACCATCAGCCCAAAGAGACTACGAGATGTCTCCTAGTCAGCCCCTTGGCGGCCTGTATTACCTAGCAACAACTGCCAGAAAGTGGGCTTATTTCTGTTTATGCTATACATTTCTTATATAAGGTTAAAAGCTTCTGAGATTTGCCTCTTTGCCATTTTCACAGAGAGCAAGACCGGTGCCTCCACTCACCTCAGTTGATACCTAAATTTAAAACTTTTGATGTATGTTGATACCTTTACGTGGATGAAGCTGCTGCAATATTGTTAGAAGCCCTTAGTCAGGTCTTGATCGTGGCACATACATCCTGCTGATCACAAACACAAAACAAAAAAAATGCCACGGAGACAAGAGCAGAAGCTAAATCTATGATAAATCTCATGATAACTCCAAAC
>NW_015172568.1:604305-661751 GCF_001447785.1 Gekko japonicus
TTTTTATCAGGTCCCAGTCCATGGCAGTTGCATGCCAGGGTCCAATTAGTTTGAAGCACCTTCCCTTTACTGCAGGCAGAGAGGGGCAATAGGTATACTCTAGTCTAGCTCCTCTCCTCTAGCTCCAATCCTGGGCTGCCAGGCCCAGCAGCTGTCAGGGGGCAGATGTTGATGATAACATAACATCCTTTCTGGGGAAAACCAGAAGTGTTCTCACAGCTCTCTAGCAATCACTGGAAACTCTGTGGTAAAACCATTAAATTTTCAGTAATTTCTAGAGTAGGCTGGGGATTTCCCCCAGAAGCAAAATCAGTCCTCTCTAAGAATTGCTGAAAACTCTATAGTTTTACCATAAAGTTTCTGGCAATCCCTAGAGGGGTGTGACATCACTTCTTATGACGTTATTTTCAAAACATTATTTTCTCCCACCAGCCACTGCAAGGCCGGCAGACACATGGCGCCCTTACTCTACTCCCATCTGAGCTGGGAGACAGAGGTCATTTGTTTTCCTTGGCCTCTTCCCTCAAGTCTATTTAAAGCCTCCCTCTACCTGGAAGAGTATGGAGTGTGCAGCTAGGCATATGAGGGACCAGGAGCATCCTTGAAGCAACCTGTCTCCTGCCTCTCCCCTTTCCTGCCCCCATGGTTGAGCTGCCAAACATTTGAGGGTCAAGCCCAGTGTTGGATAGAAAATCAGCCAGCAGAAAAAGAAGACCTGTTTGATCATTGGAAGCCCCTGCTTCCCTTCCCTTTCTTTTCTGGTTTGTTTCATCCTCTGGGTACTGTGAGCAGCTTTGAGTCTCTCCAGGAATAAATATGGGATATGAATATGCTCAATAAATAAATCCGAGAACCCAAGCCCAATAAGGATTCCCAGATGGCTTTAGACAGTGTTTTAATAGGTGCATGTACATGTAAAATATTAATACCACAGCATTGCTGCAGGAAAACACAGGACACCCTGTGTACAGTATTAACTCTTCACACATTACAGAGCACACACAATAGCACATATCTTTCTGGAGTGTCTTTTGTATGCTAATCACAGGAGGTGTTATATTTCACCATGTTTGCAAGCTCATTCTGACACACATTCCTATGACCTACTTACCTTTTTACTTGCTGACAAGGATCCAAAAAAAATTCTAGCAGTTGCAATTTTTTTTTTTACTCCTTTTGACTATTGGGTGATAAGTGATTAACAACTATTCACTGTTCAAGATCAGTGTATCATAGAGCTTTTATTGAATAAAAGGAAAGGAAATAAGGGATTTCAGCCTTCCCCTCACACCACTGTCCCAGCCTGATACAGTCCCAGAGGCATGCTATTGGGCCTGTTGGGGAACTCCACATGTGCTCCAAGGAATACTTGGGTTTACTTTAATAGAAAGCCCCCCTCCAAAGTTTCTGGGATTCCCAAGTTGGGACAATGGAACAGGGGGAGGCTGAAGACAGTTTTCCACATACACTTCTGCACACAATTAGGTTGGTCAAATACCACTGATTTTTATCATGTGCAGGATTACAGCTTAACTTGTTTATTGCAGCATGAGTTCCATAAGCAACAACCAACTTAATTAGATGATGAATGGCTGCAAAGAGCCGAGTATCCTAAATCAGCATCACATTGAGCTACTCATATTTTTAAAGTTTCTCAAAACGTTGGGCTTGTTTTTATTTTGAATGGCTCTCCCCATCTGCAAAGTAACCAATGAGAAGTACAGAACGTCTGCATTCTGTGTAAAAACTTCAAATAAAGGAAAAGCGAGAGAGGCCGAATGAATGGAAGTTTTTTAAAGTTTGCTAGAAAGGCAGGTGGTGCCTTTCAGGGACTGGAGCAAGACACTGCTAACTAGCCAAAAGAAAGACAGCTGCATCTTTTCTTAGTTTAGTACTATGGATGTCAGTGTGAAGAGCATGAGAGCCTGGCACAGAGATAGGAGCACACAAGATGAGTACTTTATTTTTTTCCCCCGGCTTTCAAAGGTAGCCTAGACTTTGTTGGACTCAAACATCACAGCAGGGGATAGTTTCAGAGGGTCTGAAGCAGAAGAGCTAGATTGGAGTCCAGTAGTGCCTTAGAGACCAACCAGATTTTCAGTGTATAAGCTTTCAAGAGCCAAAGCTAAATAAGAGATCTTTGACTCTCGAAAGCTTACACACTCAGGCTCATAGCTACAACGCCTGCTGTTAACATCTGTAGCGAACAGCCACAATGGCTGTTCGAATCCCCACCGCGACCGGGTCGAGCCCCCGGCCCTCGTCCCAGCTTCCGCCAACCCAGCGGCTCTAATAACAACAGAGGAATGGGTACCTGCCCTAGGTGGCAGGGGGCACCCTCCTCCTGGCTTACGCTGGGAAGACGATCGGCAGCGGCGAGGAAAAAGGAGAATCGGCGGCAGCGGCAAGAAAAGCAATGGCGGCGGCGGAGAGCGACCCAGGAAAAGGCAGCGGCTGGATCGAGCGGAGGCGGAGTCGGAGCCAGAGCAACGCGCTGACATGGGATGCAGCGCGGCAGGAGCCGTTAGGACATTGGCCGAAGCTGCACCCAAGACGCGCCGCTCCGAAGGAGAGAAAAATCGAGCAAACCTGCTCGAGCCCGGCCGGCACCCCAGAGGACACCAGCATACCCCGCCGGAAAGAAGAGAGAACGCGCCGCCAACAAGGGTGTCGGTAGGGAAGTCCCCCCCCAAAAAAATCTGTGGCCCTAGGTAGGTTAACTACTGCGATTATACGAGTAGCAGTACATTGTAAACCGCTCTGAGACCCATTAGGAGTCATGGGCGGTATACAAATCACATGTAAATAAATAAAATAAATAAATACAATGGAGCATCTCAGGGCTAGGCCCCCTGACTTACTGGTGTTGGGGAAGTTGTATATAAATTGCTTTTATTTGTGGTTTGCTGACACACACACATGGACTATACTTGCCAGTATCTATGGGTTTGGGGAAACTGTGTGCTATTGTTTGATGTGACTGTTGCACCTGGAAGCTGCTAGTTTGTCTGCACTGGTATGCTAATGAAGTGACACACACACACACATCCACCCAGCCTGGGAAAAAGAAGGCATCTCCATTGTGGTCAGCCAAGGAGTGATTAAAAACGACAACTCGTCCACCATTGAGGAATTACAAGCTAACACATAACCCTGAGAGAATCTGGTTTGCATCTGAAGAGACTATTTCCTGTTTACAGCTTGGGACCCAGCTAAAGTGATTTACAAGTTGCCTTTGTTGCCTTGACACCCCAACCTCACACCTTGACCAGATGCATCCCCTGAGACAAAGGATTAGATTTCAATATTGCCCCCTCCCTCTAGGTAGACACGTCATCTCCTAGTAACCAATAAAGTTAGGTAATGGGACGGACTACAGGTGGGAGGATGGTACAGATGCCAGCCCCCTAACAAAGGTTATAAAGTGCAAGGTTCAACAGTTTGAACCCTGCTAGCCATCTTCTGCCTCAACTCTGCAACTTAAGCTCTACTATAGGTAATTCTCACGTGCTTTCTTGGACTGCAGCCAAGAGGCCCACACGTGTTGGCTGGTACCAACTGTGTGAAGTAGGATTTCCTTAAGTTAGAACTTCTGTATTCCCGTATTCTTCCGTGTGAAGGTCGAGCTCTGGATCAGATAAGTATATGCCGTTTCCCTTTTCCATTCCCATCCATTTAGTGTAAAAGTGATTGTTTTCCATTTCTTCTGTACCTAAAGGAAACTTGTATGTGTATGTGAGTGATTCTGTTTTTGTGTGCTTGTGAATTAAACATTATTCAGTAAAGAGAACAACTGATTTTACAACTGCAAATCTTGTTGCGTTGTCTCTTTGGGCGGGATCCTTGGGTGGAGTCTGAACTCTGTATACACAGACCAAGAGCCCCTTACTCATTTAGTCTTGCCCCTGCTGTAGATAAAGCAGATCAGGCTAACCGATTTGGGCTAACACTGGCAAGGCCCCCTGACTTCCCCATCCAGCCCAGGGCCCCCAAGCAGGGAAGGAACTAGGTATTCCTTGAATGCAGAACCTCCCTGTCATATTGGTTTCCTTCATGGTCAGACACTTGGAAGCCAGTGGTATATAGCGTTTAGAGTGCTGGCCTAGGACTGGGGCAGGGTATGAGGCTCAAATCTCCCCATAGCTACAAGGCTGCCCTTGGGCCAAGTCACTCTCTCACAGCCTAATTTATATAACAGGATTGCTGTGATGATTAAAAAATGGAGGAGGGGAGAGCTGTGGACACGGTGTGAACCCCATGGAGGAAGTGTTGGTTGAAAATGTAACAGGCTGTTTCTTCTGGGAAACAGAACTTGTATGAATGAGAAGGGAAATAGCCAAGGTTGTGACCTAAGTAACTGTACCATACTATTAAATTCCTCCACTAAACTGAGAGATGAGGCAACCATTAGTTCTGTCATTCAACTTTCTCCTGGCCCTTTCATCTGCTCCTCTGCTTCACTGGCTGTAGTGAACAGGACTACAGGTGAGCCACACAGCAGGCAAGTGAGGATAAAAGGTGCCGTGGCTCAGTGGGAGAGCATCTGCTTTGTGTGTAGAAGGTCCCAGGTTCAGTCCATGGCATCTCCAGTTTAACAAGGATCAGGTAGTAGATGATGGGAAAGACCTTTGCCTGAGACCCTGGAGAGCCTTCTGCCAGCCAGAACAGAGAATATTGACCTTTGCTTACTCTTCTAGCTTCATTTCCCCCCCTTCCTTACGTTTTGAATTGCTCTTTCCATAGCTACCCTATTCCTTTTATGTATTTTTAATTAAAGCCAATTCCTTAGATACACCATTCTGTTATTTACTACACAATGAAAAGAAGCTTCACCAAACACTGTAGCTTCTTTGGGGACCTGGCAGAACACTGAGAAGAAGCGAAGGCTGTCAGTTGCTAGAGATGATGGGCTGAGAATCTCTTCTCTTAACCTGAAAGTGTTTTGATCCTAGCATGTATTTCAAGAGAAAAGCTACAATTCCACGCAATCTAACTTGAGGCAAAACACAATAACTTCTATAGTAACTATTCAAGTACACACGTTTGAATCTGGATTCTCCTATGTTGCATTTTATGTTCAATATCAAACAAGTAAACACTGCCTAGAATTCACATCCACCATGGCTCCCAGCAAAGGGAACTTTGACTCTCAAAAGTGTACACCCCGAAAATCTGAGGTCCTGCTGTACCTGAACCTAGCTGTTCTGTTGCAGACAAACACAACTAATCTCTGCAACACACTTCTCCTGGCATTCAAAAGGTCACTTGAAGGCCAAGCTCTTCAGAACCCATGGATCAGAAACGTCATGTTGGTCATCAGCCTCTGGAAAGCAGCCATGTTTATGTATTTATTTACCATTGCTGCTATTATAGCACATGAGTGGAGAACAAGGGTGCCACAGCTCCTGCTTCTTGGCCCACAAACTGAACAGAGCAGCAGGAGAGCAGTGTGGTGTAATTCAGAAGTGGAGATGATTCCTCCTGCCCCTGGGCTCTTTTGGGCTGCAGCCCACTGTCCTGGCTTCAGTGCTGGTGAAGTCAGAACGCTGCCCCCTTCCTGTCAGGATATTGCAGTGTTATATAGTCGCAGCTTAATCGGTCCCATGTTGCCAGCTAGGGATCAAAGATGGTCCTGGGCCTAAAAAAGTGGAAGTCCACTGCTTTAGAGTTCAGGTTTGGCAGCAACTGTGTGTAGAAGCAGCTATGCCTGTTCTTTGTGTAGAAACAAGTATTGTTAGTAAGGTTATACAAAAACTGGTGTTGTTGTCAGTTCTGGTCCACAGATATGTCTACTGGCAGAGAAGCAAAATGAGTGCCCACCATCTCCATAGAAACCATATGAATGTTTATCCCTATTTTAGACGATCTGTTTGTGTTCATACCTTGAGTGGAGAGCCTAGTTCCTATATCCCCATCTCCTCCTTTACTGAAGGAAGGGTAAATGTCAAGTTCACATATGAGTTATCACTGATGATTCCACAAGATGACTGGCACATCAGTGGTGAAATAACACGCAAAACTGCATTAATTTAACCACAAAGGAACACTATTCCAACGTCCAAGTACACTACGATCCTGTTTCCAGTGATACCAATATCACTGAGTGACTACTAAAGTAAATACTGGGTTCTGCCTCTAAATTATTACATGTGTTTTAGAGGAAATCTGCAATACAAACTAAGGTTGCCAACCTCCAGATGGTGGCTGAAGATCTCCAGGAATTACACCTGATCTACAGGAAACTGAAATCAGTTCTCTTGGAGAAACTTTGGAAGGTGGCCTCTATGGCATTATACCACTTTGAAGTCCCTCCCCTCCCCAAAACCTGCCCTCCTCAGGCACTGCCCTCAAAATCTCCAGGTATTTCCCAACCTGGAGCTGGCAACCCTAAATTACTTTTATATGCCATCATTGTTTTGCACCAAGAATCCTTTAAATTCTAATAAGTGAGTTGTCGAGAACTCACTATTATAGGTCCCCCATCACAGAATTACAGTTCCAAAGTTTTCTGAAGAGATAGGACGTCTGTTCAGCCAGCTAGTTTGTGGTGTAAACATGTCTATACTAAAAAACAAAAAAGAAAAGAAAAAATATACTACACACTATCTCATTCAGAGGTAAAATCAGACTTGCCTGGTTCACCTCCCTCATAATTTCTCATCTAAAAAAGTGAGAACAATTTTTCTGAGAATCAACTGTCTGACTGATTTTGGCCCCGTCCATACTGCAGGGAAACGACGGGGCGAAGCGCGGCCAAAGAAAACACGCCCCGGCGGGATCCCACGGATCCCGGTTGCCGCGCTCCGTTGCTCCCCAGCACGATCAGATGCCGGGGAGGACGATACACTTGGAGGCGGAGGCTGCCATACTGCGCATGCTCTGGAGCATGGGCATTATGGCAGGGGGCCGGGGATGCGACGGCGGCAAGACACGCCGCCGATCCCACGGCCGGGATGATGCGCACCATCAGGATAAACCACCACCGAAGTTAGGTGGTTCATCTTTGATGCGCTTCATCCCGGGAAGGGCCAGATTGGAGGCGGGAGTGCGACGCCAGCCAGATGTTGGCGTGGGATCGCGCCCGTTTGCGCCGCTTCCAATCTGGCCCGCTCCCGGCCCAAACTGCCTCGTGTGAACGGGGCCTTTATAGACCTTTTGTTGTTGTTCAGTTGCACAGTCGAGTCCGACTCTTCGCGACCCCATGGACCAGATCTCGCCAGGCCCTCCTGTTTTCTGCCGTCCACTGAGGTTTGTTCAATTTCATGTTCGTTGCATCTATGACACTGTCTAACCATCTCATCCTTTGCCATCCCCGTCTTCTTTGACCTTCAATCTTTCCCAGCATCAGGGTCATCTCCAGTGAGTGCTCCTTACATGGCTTAAAATTCAATCCAGTGAATCCAAAGGAGTCTTTCTAGCAATGTAACAAAACTTACACCAATGGAAATGTATTTTTGCTGTGGGGAAAACAATGACTAATTATTCCATCACCTTGCAGACCCCACTTCACCCCACCCCCCGCATGCTGTTCATGAGGGTCTTTCAACTAAATCTTTGGGGACAGACTCATTCCATAGTACAAATCTGCTGCTCATGTCATCCTATAGAACTTTTATTTAATTAATTTTTTAGAACAAGAACAAAGAGATGCTGGAAGAACAACAAATTTAAAGCTGTTAAACATGTGAAACCAAATGAGGACGGCAGATAATAGGAGAATTCTAAAAGATGCTGTTTCCTATACCCACTTCTTGATGATTATTCTATTTCAAACTGTCAGCAGAGGAAAAACTGCATTTTCTTGAGGTATGAGCATGAACAGGCCATCAGGCTGGACTTAACATTCATGCGTTTACAATGTTTTTCTGCCTGACAACCACAAAAATCACAGGAGCTCCCAACCTACAACTCTGGGGAAAATCAGCTTGCTCATCTTCTCCAATGATGCCTGCATCCATTTGTGTTTTTTTTCTAGCCTGCTTTTCTCCCCAATTGGAACTCAAAACAGCTTTGAGCATCATTCTCTCCTCCTCCGTTTTCTCACAACAACAATCCCGTGAGGTGGGTTAACTTTGAGAGTTTGTGATGAGCTCAAGGCCACCCAATAAGCTTCCATGGTAGAAGTGTGGATTTGAACCTGGGTCTCCCAGGAGCCTAGTCCAACACTAAACAATATGCCACTGGCTCTCAATGACTGATTAAATTCACCACTAATTAATTTCAGCCTTGTATATTCAAAAAAGGCACATTCATAAAAGGCATACTGATCCACCTCCTTAGCATCAGGTGCAGTAAATATCTTGAAAAAACAAGGTGGACAGCTGTGTTGGTCTGAAGCAATAGAACAAAGTTAGAGTCCAGCGGCACCTTTAAGACCAGCGGCACCTTTAAGACCAAGGTGTGAGCTTTTGTGTAAAACTCTGTTGGCCTTAACTTTGTTGGTCTTAACTGTGTTATCTTGAAGAAAAAAAATTAAACTTAGTTGGTCTCTAAAATGAGTACCAAAAAAAACCCCAAGTGAATTTTGGGTTTGGAAAATCAAGTTAATTTTGTCTGACTCAGCCATACAAGGTACAGGGCTCTCCTATCACTCTAAGAAGTATGCTACATGACTAAATGCCTCAATGATCTTAGCAAGTCACCAAGCACATTTATCATACAAGCAAGCCGGCAGGGGAATCACTCCGATGCACACCTTGATCCTTGTTCCCCTCTGGCAAACATCAGCAAAATTTGTCCATTCTCCTCCTAATTACACATGTAATTTGGGAGAAGAAAACATAGCCAAACTGAGGAAAAGAAACACCTGGAAGGAGGCAGAGGCCAGAGGGAAATACTAATCCAACTCCAAGCTCTTGATGGGGCACTGTTGACACCAGCGCCAACCGTGAAGAGTTTGGGTGTGATTTTGGATGCCTGGCTATCTATGGAGGCTCAAATCATACATGTTGCCAGATCGGCATTTTTCTACCTTCGCCAGGTCAGGCAACTGTCCCCCTTGACCTACCCACAGTGATACATGCAATGGTCACCTGCAGGCTGGATTACTGTAACTCACTCTGTGCAGGGCTACCCTTGAGTCTGATCCAGAAACTCCAGCTGGTCCAGAACGCAGTGGCACGTGTTCTTACAGGAACACCATTAAGAGCACATATACAACCAGTGCTCCGCCAGCTGCACTGGCTTCCAGTTGAATACCAGGTCAAGTTCAAGGTTCTGGTTTTAACCTAAAGCCCTATGTGTTCTGGAACCGACATACCTTCAGGGCCATCTCTCCCAGAATGTCCCTTGTAGAGCATTACACTTGATAGCTCAAGATCTGCTGGTGATCCCCAGCCCCAAAGATGGTCAATTAGCTTCAACCAGAGCCAGAGCCTTCTTGGCTCTGGAGCCAGCCCAGTGGAACACTCTCCCTACTGGGCCCTGGGTCCTGCAAAATGGAGATGTTCCGCCAGGCCTATGGTTGAGGCAGCAAAGATCTATTTATATTGGCCTCCCTGCTTTGTTGTCACCTGCATAGTCTTTCATCTGCCCGTTCCCCCTAGTATCAATTGCCATCCACCTGCAAGCATGTGGGGAATCTACGCAGGAGCAGATGGAGATGGACTGGCTGAATAGTGTCATCGACTGCTATTCTTGATATCAGTTGCCCTATTGTGATTTGGGTTTTAATAATTGTGATTGGGTTTTAACAATTGTTATATTTAAATATTGAATTAAATATGTAATTGAATGTTATCTATTGTGATGTAACCCGCGATGAGCCTGCTTGCGGGGAGGGCAAGCTAGAAGTTAAATAAATGAATTTCCCCTCCCCTGCAAATTGGGTTTATGAATTTACTAAAAAAAAAATGGATCACAAGCTTGTACAGTTTAGAAGATTAAAGCACATTGTTTAAAGTTCTTTGACACTGTGATCTTGTATGCCACTATACTTCCATTGGCTTCACCAGCCTTAGCTTGAAGTAACTCTGCATTGGATTACACTGCCTATTTTGCAACAGACTTCCTCAAAATCTGGCCACATCACACAACAGTTCAAGTAGGCTCTGCTTGTCAGCCTCCAGACTGATGAGACAAATCATCCAGTTGTTACGATTAGCGGATTTTCCAAAGCTGTATAATGGTACAGAACGTTGTCTAAGCAAAAGGTGGCTTAAACTTACAGAGCTGCTCCTGACCTGCTCATGGGCAAATTAGCTTGCCTCTTCCCCCCCCCCCCTTTTCAAAATACTTCCTTAAAATTTTGTGTTATATGCTTGCAAAAAAAAAAGTAAGTAGCCAAAAATAGGGGAAAAGGCATGAATTCAGATGAGTTTTCTTTCATTCAGTTTTATGCTTATTTCCACCTGCTGAATGTGAGAACTCTTTGAGATTCATCCAATTGCTGCACAAGCTTTTGTTTCAGCAGGACAAGAAATGATGTGAAAAAAAGCCATAATTCTAATGCTTAAAGAACAAATCAGTTATCTAATTATATAGTTTAGTCTCTGTTCACATACCAGCCTTGTATATTGAAAAGATTCACAGCAGATGTAATCTAATTTTTTCCCCTTTTCTGTATTTGTACTTTTTAAATAGTAGCCCTTGATAAGAAATTTATGGAGTCTAAGAGCATCACAATAATAATTTTAAAAAATCCTTGATTCGAGTGCTGCTATTATTTTGAAGAAAGAGTCATGCAGCCTGTTCTTTGCTCAGGGAGGTCTGTGATTAAAAGTACATTTTTGTCAAATGTAAAAATGTTAAATCAAGAAGAATGTATATGGACACTACATAAGGTCAGTGTTGGGTCACGGAAGGGTTAAAATCAGTGTACAGTATAAGTAATAATTATGTGCCATCAAGTCATAACTGACTCATGGCAACCCATCATTGGGTTTTCAAGGCAAGAGATGTTCAGAGGTGGTTTGCCATTGCCTGCCTCTGCGTAGTGACCTTGATATTCCTCGGTGGTCTCCTGGTCCATGGTCAACCTTGCTTAGCTTCTAAGCTCTGAGATGTTCGGGCCAGTCTGCGCTGCTCAGGCGTTTACAGTGTCCAGTTTTCAATGATCTCATTGTGGCCACTATTTGTGGCAAAAAGTCTTTGGCTTCTCAAGATGAATAGCGTATATATTTGATGACTGGCAGGAGGTGAAGTGCTGGTGCTTAAGGATATTTAAAAGGTTTTCTAGGAGACAGCCCATTTACACAGGGATGATTAGCACGTATGTATAAATTAACCTCTTTGACTTTACCTCCAGAAAATTCCTCCCTCCATTGACAATGGGTGGAAAGTGGAGACTACCCACATCTATCAGGCATAAGGGACCATTTCAGGAGAAATGGTGCTGGGGAAGCTGCAGCCCCTTTTCACCTCTGTGCCACTACACCAATCTGAACCAGGCCCTGGAGTCCTTGGAAAATTAATTCACAGCACCTGATGTGTAGAGTTGCCAGCAACTTGGAGGGGGAAATTGTCCTGTTAGTTTTTTTAACAGAGGCTTAAATGTGTGGAAATTGTTACATTTTTCATGGCATGGAGGTAAATAACATCACCAGGCAAATAACATCCCATTCAGCCTCTGTTAAAGGGGTGGGGCATTTTTTCCACTAGGTTTGTTGGCAGTCTGATTGACAGGTGAGCTGCATCAACCCACACCTAAAAACATCACATTTAGTTTGACCCCACAGAACTGCAACAGCAAGTTACACAAGTCAGATAGATAGACTGAGATACCTGCCTAAGGAGCATAACAGGATTTGAATGTATGTGTGCAAACCTAAGCACTACATTGTAATGCCCCTCTTGGGGATATTTTATTGATGGTGCACCATCTTAAAATCCTACTGAAAAGGTGTTACCTGGAGAATACGGAATGCCAACATTTAAAAACAAAGCATGCACAAAGAAAAATCTTACACTATCACTAGTTATGTCTTGAACTCACTGTAATTTAAGAATAAAATATGTGCTGTTTTAAAATGTGTGCTGTGTATGACAAATGAACGTATGCCTAAAAAGAACTAAAAGAAACATTATCTCCTTCATTAGCTTGGTCATTCTCTTCTCTCCCCCCCCCCCCCCCCCCCCCGACTCAAGAAATAAAACTGAGTGTGTGGAGATATGTGTAAGAATATTTGATCACTTCTCAGTTCAGTTCACAGTTTGCTTGCGCATGCTATTGAAATATCCAGGAAAACATGGAGTTTTCGGATGTTCAAAATGCCCATAGCTTGGAACCTACATACTTTGAAACATACGGTTTTACAGTGCTTTGCTTTCGCCTCCTTTAACCATCTCAACCCAAATAAAGAAAAAAGTATCTTCAGCCCCAAAGAGGGGGAAAAGTCAACTTACCAAGAAGGTTATCTCTTGATTAGGGATGAGCACCACTGCTAGAAAACGTTGTTTCGCTGCTGTTGTTTTATATTTCCTGCAGATGAACATGCCTGCAGCTAAGAAATTTCTTCATTTCTCCCCAACACAGACCCAAAGTGGCCTACAATGTTCTTTCCTTCATTTTACCCTCAGGACAACCCTGTGAGATAGGTGAGGCTGAGAGTATGCAACTGAACCCAAGTTCACCAAGCAAGATTGCGTGGCAGAGTGGGGATTCAAAATGAGGTCTCCCAAATCCTAATCTGATACTCTAATCCTACATCACAGGGGCGCTCCGAAGACTTGGTCTATTTCATTTTCAGTAGGCTGGAAGACCATTCAATGTATTAGTTGGGGTAGGAGTGCAGCTCTAAGACTATGAATGCAATTGAAATTGACCCAGGTTTCCTAAACTGCAGAAGTCTACACCTGCAGGAAATACAGAACTATGGATGCTTGTACAACCACAGATTCTGCTCACACACTGCTCACCAGTTGCAAGAAGGGAGCAGAATTTTCATTGTACAGTCAGTGGGTTACATTCTATGTATTCAAACAGTTTTGTGCAATTGGCAGGGTTAGGGTTAGCAACTGGCAGGAGGGATGCTGCAAATTTCACCATGAACACATTTGGCAGCTTAAACCTACCATATTCAAAGGTGTCTATCAGATACGAGTCAATCCTCTGATCTGTTCAGTTCATACAAAACATCCATGATCACCTGCCAAAGTGTTTTGCATCAGGTTTTTACAAAACAGTGCATGCACAAAGAGACTGCTGATTCAAATTGATTGGTGACCATGAGTGTCATGGGAGTTGAATTAGAAAGCCACCGTAAGAGTGGCTTTCTAATCCACCACCATGCCAATTGCTGTATTTGGGGAAGGCTGGATCATGGCAACATTAGATATCATGGGCTATTGGCTAACACTGCCCCTGAGCACACTGCCAGCTGAGCTGATAGGGGGTTGTAACCCACCCCCAAAACTGCTGTATTTGGGGAAGCCTGAAACACAGCAAGATCAGAGGCCATCTGAAGTGTCTGCTCAGCAGACGTTCACATTGTGAGAACACCCATGAGCAAAAAGCCAATTGCACTGCTTGGTTAGGAAGGAATGTAGTAAAGCAGCCTGCCGAGCACTGATGAACAGACCTATCGAAACAATTGCCAAAAAGAATCAGGTCCCTGTCAGTAACCAGTGAACAGGACGCAAGCCAAATCAGCAAGTGTTTAAGCATCCCTAACTGACAGCATGTCACATCTGTGTGCTTTCACACAGCTGCCTCCTGCCTGCACACAAACCTGTTGTAGCCACTCATCAGCTGCTCCTAAAAAGTGAGCAGACTAGTCAGTCAGCCAGTGATTAGAACACCCAGGGGAGTAGAATCGAACCATCTTTTCCATTGGTGAGAAAGGGAGGACGTACCTGGACAAAAGCCAAACGGGCTGCAGTAAAAAGGAGAATTGGGTGAGACTGAGCAAAGAAGCTAGCTGTATCCCACCTGGTAGTTCCTTAAAGCTTTACCATTTGATCAAGGTCTGTTGTCAACATTATTTTGCACATGTGCATTCTTGCATAGCCTTGTGGGAGTCCTGATTCCCCCATTCAGTGCAATTTAATTAACTGACCTGACCATCTGTGCTCCTGGGGGACAGTCACTCTCACCTACTGCAAAAGAAGCCACAAGGCAGAAGGACCTCTGACACCACCACTGCTAGGCAGCCAGAAAGGTGTTCAAGAGTTCCAGTCAGAGAGCACCAAGGTGAGGAGATCCAAGGCTCAGCTCAGAAGAGATCACGGCAGTCAAAAACAGTATGGCTACCTGGTGTACATGTTTGCCACCATGTTCACGGCACCTCTGCACAACAGCAAAAAAGTGTGCTTTTCGCTGTGGAAAGCAAAGAGGCAGGGATGGAGGAATGCCACCATCTGATCAATGCCAACTGCACTAGCACGTAAGCAGTATTTAAAGCCTAATGTAGCTGGCTGTAAAAAAAGACATCCCATGATGCTGTGGGGCTCAGAAATCAAGCATGCAGCCAGCTAAAATGTTGAAAGGGTTGCCGCTGCATGGATACAAAACTGCTTTCAATGTGGCTCATTTTGAATTGTGAGTAAAAATGTAAGTGGTCAAAAGGGGGGGCTTAAAAAAAAACCCACCCCAAAAAGAGGGGCATTTTGAACAAAGTAAGTTTGAATGTCAATCACATTCTTTGCAAAGTATGCAGCATTCTTAAATTAATCAGACCCAATTTATTAACGCCATGTGGAACGATATACGTCCAGTTTAAAGAACCCCAAGTGGTACGCCTGCAGGAGACAGAAATGGTTTGTATGGAATATGAGTTAATGAAATTAGCACATGTAACCTTGGGAATTTTGTGAAAAACACAGAGATAAGATGTTTCCCCTGCACAAGTTCTTTATATGCGTCTGCAGGCAATCTAGGCCTCTTCCCTCCGTGAAGCACTTCCTCTGTAGGAAAACTGCATTTGGTCAACAACTCAAAATGTAATATTTTGTCACCAGGACACTCCTACTTCCCCACACACACACACCAAGGTACCATGCACGTTCCTATTAAAAGTGCTGCAAACACAACAGTTCAAGTTGCAGCATCTACTGGAGAGAGCATCTTGACCTGCCATTGTTCTCAGGCAACAAAAAAGAATACCACTGGCAAAAAATAATAACGCACAAGCAAGTAAGCAAGTATATAATGATCAAATAAGCATAACAGCAAGTATAATATAAATCAAATAAACATAACAAGTATGATATAAATCAATAGGCCAAAGTGCAATAATAAATCATAATAGAAGCAAGTCACAGTCTTTCCATGTGTCTACTCCAGCATAGAAGCAATATCAAAGTCCAAATTGGAGTGCAATTCATCAAATTTTCTGAGCCATAAAAAGCCGACGCGTAATCCGGAGGCCTGTTGCCGCGTTTCGAATAATTCTTATTCAAGCATGGCTGTAATGGGATTGAATGCAAATTCAAAGCATATACAAATAAGAATGCATACAAAATATAAATATTGGAACAATACACAAGTGAGAATGCATACAGGATATAAATATTTGAAAAAATTGAAAAATTAGGAGCTGCAAAGAAAACTCACCCCAGTCTCAAAAGCTGGCATACACTAAGCCAGAATGGTCAGTCAAGGAGGATTAAGGGTCCTTAGCCTGCCATGTGATGCACCTTAATTTATACCCAATATTCAGGCTGCATCAACACAGGCAAAGTTTCTTAAAGGTCATAGTGCCATGCATGTTCTCAGGCTGCTTACTTGGCACAGTCGGAAGGTGGGGCATCTTGTGATGGGGCATTGATGTCACCCCTTAAGGAGTGGTAAAGGTAAAGGTAAAGGTTCCCTTGCTCGAAAGCCAGTCGAATCCGACTCTAGGGTTGCGGTGCTCATCTCCGTTTCAAAGCCTAAGAGCCAGCGCTGTCCGAAGACAAGTCTAAACCAGCATCTTGAAATGTGAGCAGAAAACAAGTACATCATCCACTTTCAATGCACTTTCCAACTGGATTTTGTCAGTTCACACAGTAAAATCCAGTTGGAAAATTCATTGAAAGTGGATCGAAAGTGGACTATTGAGTGTGTGTGTGAAGTGATCCAGATTCCCAAGCAAAGTAGCTGGATTCTCTATGAGATTTCTGACCCATTCCCCCTAGGCCAGCCCCTCACGGACAGGATTACAGCTAGTAGAACCCCAGGGTTACAAAGTACTGAAGAACCAACTTCACAGGAATATGGAAATTCATGTTTAACATGCACTTTCGATACATATTCCAAGTAAACTCGCTTAAATCTTTCACCCCCCCCTCTCTCTCTCTCTCTCTCTCTCTCTCTCTCTCTCTCTCTCTCTCTCTTACACGCTCTCTCTCTCTCTCTCTCTCTCTCTCTTACACGCAGAGTCAAGGATAAACCAAAAGAATACCCTCATATAGATAACCCTTTCATACTGGTTGGATCTTCAGTTTTCAAAAGAATTCAAAGCTTGCCTTCGTAGCAATGCAATTTAAAAATAAAATTCAGGAAACCTCGCTAGAGTCAATAACACTCATGTACATCCAGGGTTCAGACGGAGAGAAAAGCAAGGTTGAATGGGGGGTGTTGGATGTGAGTATCCCAGGGTCAACTGTTACATATTATGCAATTTTAAATCAAAAGGAAGATGACGTTTCCAGTACAGACGAACAGCCATGCCGCCAGTACGTTCCATCTTATTGCTGCCATGCTGGCGCTATAATCTTTCCCCCCCCCCCTTCCAGTAAGCAGTTCCCTTATAAACGCAGGCTTCCTCTCCTTATCACTGGTCTCTTTTATTACTGCTTCACCAAATTGCACATTTATTTGAAACAGGGATTTTACTGACATCTGGTGGCAGTATGAAAAATCTCACCCTTTCAATAAAATATTATATATAAAGATAATCAACACTAGAGCAAGCTCTGGCCAAAAGCAAACTTTGTCAAAAGGGTAAACATTTCCAGAGAGTTATTACCGAGAATAACCGTCAAGAAACTGGCTGCAGGGTGCATAAAAATTAAAGGTACATAGCATTAAATCATGCGACAAAAGTGACTCTCGTAAATTATCTGGTTTAACTTCCTGCATTGAGACGGGATTTCCAAATATAATTGAAGAATAAAGCACATTCTGGTCCTTTCCGCACTAGACTTTAAATCCTGGTTCAACCCTGTCCCCAAACTTACATTCTACACTAAACATGAGTTCACCCCTGTAATTATGTCAGGATATTTTTACATTCTACACTACACTCGAGTTCACCTCTGTAATTATCTCAGTGTATTTTTAGTTTCCACGTTATATTGAGGTCACCCCGGTTTCACCCCACACTTGTCCCAGGATAAATGGATGCTGTTATAACCAGGGATAAACGCAAGGTATTGTGTCGCAAGTTGAACTCTGATGAAACCAGGGATGAGATCCACGTGCAGAAAGGACCACTGAGAAACACTAAAGCCAGATTTGCCTAGAAATGACCAGGAAACTGTACTGTATTGCCTTTTCTCCAGTTCCTGAAAGCATGGAGTTTTCACAATTTCAGAAGCGATTTGCTGTGAATGCCAGAAAGAGCCCAATGGGAAAGAATGCAAGAGAGAAAGGATGCTTGAAATATGCCAATGAATCCTTTAAAACGGGGAGATGGAAAAAATGGGTGCAAGTTATTTAGAACAGTGGAAATACCAACATTCAGCAACTGGACAGTGGCCCTTAATGTAAGGGACACTGGAAAAAATGAGCGGTGTGCTCTGTGGTGAATAAACATCTGTATAACTTGGATTTTATCAGTACCACAAAGACAGAGTATGCTCCTCTTTATATTTAGGATTATCTTACCCAAAGGTTTTTTTTTTTTTTTACTGTTCCTTGGTACAGGAGAATGTTTATGCTTGCAAGACTAAATTCTGTTCCTTCTCAATAGAGCAAAGTTTGAGTCCAGTGGCACCTTTAAGAAACTTTAATTCTGGGCATAAGCTTTTGTGCTCATGCACACTTATTCAGATACATTGCAACAGACTTCCTCAAGCCTTACATATAAGTGGAGGGGGGGGCAGGTTAGTTGCCAGGAAGGTCTACTTCAGGGCAACACAGCTATCCACCTGAATCCATTTCCTTCCCAAGTAATGCAAGGTCGAATGCAAAGGATCTCAAAGGGCTGCAAAGGACTTTGTGACTGTGCTTCTGGACAGATAGAAACTTTCGAGCATTGCTTACTAGAATGCGGTACCCTTTGCAGTATTAGGGATTTGTGGTTTACTCCTCTTTTTCTGTGATAACGAGGGGCTGTCAACATCAGATAAGGTTAAGAAATTCTTGGCAGGTGTGGATTTAGGAGTTACATTGGCTATAGCCAGTTTTTCTGACTCACATAAAGGACCTCAAGTGCAGTAACTGGTTTGTTATTTAAATTATATGCTTTTTTGTTGCATCTAGCATGACATTGCTCAAGGACTGTGGGCTACATGAACAGTATCATTAAGATAATGTATTTATTTATTTATTTATTTTATTATTCAGATTTGTACCCCGCCCTCCCCCGTAGGGCTCAGGGCGGCTTACAGGGCAAGATATAGACAACAATACAAAAATAACAATATATCTGCATTATAAAAACATTATATACAGTTTAAAACCCATCCTATATCACATAAAGTGCTCGGTGATAACTAACTTCAAAACCCAAGATGGCGGGACAGTTCCAAACAATTCTTGGGAGACAGTCTATAGCGTCCCGATGTTCCAAAGATCATCTCAGGGCCTTTCTCTGGGCTTCTTCCAATCCCCCCCAAGATGGTAACACAATAGGGGGGGCAGTGATAACTTCAAGTACCACCCACATTTTACACTAAGGTATTACAAAGCACTCAAAAATATCCAATTATGGCAAGATAAGCTCTGGATTCATGGTGACGATGAGGTGCCTCACAGCTGTGGATTATTCTATGGTAACACCCATAGAAAAGGTGGGGACAGTAAGCAAAAGGAGAGGTTTCAGGAGCATGAACAGGAGAGCTGTAGGTACACGCAGTGACTTCGAAGCAATGGCGCAACCTGCCTCTGTCCTCCCTCCTCAATCTGCTACCCTCTGAGAAGCATGGGAGGCCATCTCTTTTTTCTGGGAGAACGGTGGAAACATCCTTAGCCTCTCTCTAGATCACTGCAAACACCTCAAGACTTGAAGCAAAATGGAAGTTGCTGGGGCCATGCCAGTGCTGAGAAGTACACTGGCCTCCTCGGCATCCCTGAGGGCTCAAGAACCATTCAGTCTGATGGGAATATTCTCTAAGACATGCTCAATGGCCAGGGGTCATTTCCTGCAGGAGCGCACAGGAGCAGAGCTCCGGCAGTAAAGAGCCCAGGGGGCGGGCACATGCAACAAGCCCCACCCCCTGCTCCCAGCAGCCCTCAGTCAGAGCAAGAAGCAGCCAGGTAAGCTGCAGAGCACCCCCCCCCGGTCCAAAACAGTCCAGTGGTACCTTTAAGACCAAGTTTTATTCAGGTACAAGCTCTCCAGCCTCTGTGAGGGCAGATCTGTGCGTTCCCCTCCCCCCAATAGCTAGCAATCCAAAACAGTCCAGTGGTGCCTGAGCGGTGGGTGTTGCCTTCTGACACACGTCCGGTGATGTCAGGGGGTGTGGCACATGCAAATAAGTTATGCTAATGAGTTATGCTAATGAGCTCCTGTACCTCTTTTTGTACAAAATGACCCCTGTCAATGGCAGAGTGCTTCCTCCAGTCAGTGCACATTTCATAATACAGGCTGAGTGTTGCGTTCCTCTTCCTATGCCCTCCAGTTTTTAGGTCATGTTTAAAAGGGCTGCATCTCTTTCAGAAATGATTAAAAACTCATTTTCTGCTGCAGGTTCCTCGTGACAATGTTTTGTCCCATCCTGCTTTGCTTTGTTGACTCTTGGTGTAGTGGTTAAGTGTGCGGCCTCTAATCTGGGAGAACCGGGTTTGATTCCCCACTCCTCCACTTGCAGCTGCTGGATGACCTTGGGCTCCTCACTATAAGACAGAAAGTTTCCTTATCAGCACCCAGCAATGGCTAGCTCCCTGTGATAGGACAGAGAAGAAGAAGGGCGATTTCTCACTAGAGCTGCCTCGCAGCACAGCGCCGTTTGCCCCAACACAAACATGTCAATTTCACACCCGAGGCTGCGGGGCTGCATTTGACTCGGGGCTTCGCTCGATTTCCTCCGCAGTTTCATTATCCTCAAAAACCAGGATCACGAAACTGCAGAGGAAATTGGGTGAAGCCCTGAGTCAAAATGCAGCCCTTGGAGCTTCGGGTGTGAAATTGACATGTTTGTGTCGGGGCAAACGGCGCTGTGCTGCGAGGCAGCTCTAGTGAGAAATCGCCCTTCTTCTTCTCTGTCCTATCACAGGGAGCTAGCCATTGCTGGGTGCTGATAAGGAAACTTTCTGTCTTATAGTGAGGAGGCATTTGGTGTTAGATATTACAGAGGAGAGGTGGAAAATCAACACGAGGAACCAGCCACAGCACAGGAAAAGGTAGCTTTAGACAAGTCCTTCATGTCTGAGATTAAGACAAACCACTTACAATTCAGAGTGACTTTGTAAGATCGCAAGGGGTCCCCTGTCCCCTGTACGGACTTCCCACTCCCTATGCATGGTTTCTGTGGAACAGTACAGAATGTGCAAGTTGTCTTCTCAAGCATGAACAAGATCAGATTCAGAGAAATATTAGACTGGACTGATGGACAGGCATTCTTGCTTCCCCTAATGATTATCCGGAATCTCCACCATCTGCACTGAAGTAAAGTCCGGTTGCATTCCTTTTCCGAAGCCACTACCTTTCAAGCAATTTAATAGGGGAGCTGAACTCTCTCTAAATGCTACAATGAATGGTACACAGAAGGCTAAACCTTCATGTGGGGCTTCTGTTTCCATTAGTCCCTGCGGCCACACATTATAAAACAGAACTTGGTATCAATGGCAATCAAAATTCAGAGTTTTACAGGCTGAGATGCCAACTGATTTTTTGCCGGGGGGGGGGGATCGTAGGAACAAGCTACACGTTGCTCTGCACCCAAATTTAGCAAAACTCTGAAAGAGGCATCAACTGAGGCTGGACAGGAGGGACAGGAATGCGTAGCCTTTCTCCTGCTGGTCACTGGAGGGGGGAAAAGGTCCAGTCCCTTTAACAAAGGTGTAATAGGATGTTATTTACAATGTTATGTAATTTACCTTTGCAAACATTCACTTTCTGTTAAAGAGACAGGACCAGTGTTCCCTCTAAGCTGAGTTCGCGTGAGCTAGCTCACAGATTTTTAGCCTCCAGCTCACACGTTTTTGCCTTAGCTCAGGAAGGAGGGCTTCAAAGCAAACTGATTGATGCAGCAGCCAAACTGCTCGCTCACAACTTTAAGGCCAGGAGCTCACAAAGTAGAATTCTTGCTCACAAGCCTCCACACCTTAGAGGGAACATTGGACAGGACATCTTTTTTCCCTCCAGGCCTGTTGGCAACCCTTCTGAAATCCATCCCCTCCATGATTTACCCCCACCTGTGTTTCAGGTCCATGTGTCCCTCGCAAACATAGAACTCTATGAGGATAAAAGCAACTTTGGGTGAAGTTTCAAAGGGGGGAATGAGTTTGCCCCCTCGCTGCTTTCCAGGCAAACAGGTCGATGGCTCTTTGCTTGTAAAGCAGTCTTGTTGGAGGGATAATTAACGTTTACAGAGTGGTCCAGATCAATCAGTCCTTCCCCCCCCCCGCCTCATCTCACAGGCTCACAATAACTAGGGCTGGGAGAGTTCACGTGGTTTTATAAGCACTTTCCCTATAATTCCAGTTTGGCACGATCTGATCAGACCCATTTCGATCTAATCCTGCCAAATGGTGTGGGGGTGTTTCAAGGTTTCCTGGCTCTCTTCCTCCCCCTGTTTTAGATGGCAAGAGCCCTTCAATCTGTTTTCTGTGTGCAAGATGCCAGTGTCTTTTGCTTAACAGATTGGACCGTGTGTGTAAACACTTCATCATTTAATTAGGCAATAAGGCATTTGGCCATTAACATCTAGCCTGGGTGTTCCGCAAAACACACATCTGAAACTCAGCCATTTCCACAGTCCTCTGGACCAAAAAAGTACGTTGCAAAGTGACTGAGAGCACACTGACAAACTGAGCTTTGGCTCAGGAAGGCTTATCCCCCCTGGGACATTCTGTTGATCTTTTAACGTGCTGCAGGCCCCAAATTTTGTTCTGAGAGCTTCACAGCATCTTGCCAGTCTCATTCCTCCCGAATAAAGATTGAAAGGGTTTGAATGGGGGCCAAAACTGCTGCCCTCAGATCTACTGAAGACCCTCCGAGCCAATATCACATCATGAAACGTACCCATCACTTCTGTATCAGGAGGTCAGATCAGGCTTCAGTGTCACCAACCTATGCCCCAAAGTACCAAACTGGCTGCATTTCAGGGCTCTTCTGAGAGGCCCACGAGAGCACTGGCAGAAGGTGAACCTCAGAATGCACCACACCCCAGGTGGAGAAAAGCATGGCATGAACAACGGGGATCTGCCAGTTCTCTAATGTGGGAGAACCAGGTTTGATTCCCCACTCCTCCATATGCAGCTGCTGGTGTGACCTTGAGTCAGTAACAAGTTTTTTCAGAGCTGTTCTCTCAGGAGCAGTCCTCGAAAGAGCTCTCTCAGCCCCACCTTCCTCATGGGGTGTCTGTTGTGGGGAGGGGAAGGGAAAGGAGTTTTTGTAAGCCGCTCTGAGACTCCAACTGAAGGGTGGGATATAAATCCAATCTCTTCGTCTTCTTCTAAGCAGCCATTTTCTCCAAGGGAACTTTCCCCTCATATGGAGATTGGTGATTGTTCCAAGAGGTCTTCAGGCACTGCCTGGAGGTTGGCAACCCTAGCTACTGGGCAAAAAAACTGTCTGCCTGGAAAAGAGATTCTATCCCTTTTGCCCTGAAAGAACACAGCAACAGCTCCTGCAGACTGTCCAAGGTCCTCATCAGCTGCAATTCCTTTAGACAAAAAGGTTAACTAAATCGCCACAGGTGTGAGCTACAAATCTCTATGCTTTCCCCAGGGTCAGCCTCCCTCAAGTTAAGTGTGTGTGTGTGTGTGTGTGTGTGTGTGTGTATACCAACTGAATTCAGAAAAAAACGCATTGCGCCTTTTCATTAAAGGGTTGATCTTCTAAAATTATTTTACAGAGTGCTTTAGTCTGAATATTGATAAATTCACTTTAAGTGGCTCGGTGATCTGTTTGCTGGGGAGGTAAAATTCTCTACCTGGAGTTTGTATAATGCTGAGCTTTCATTTTTAATGTTTGTGTTTTATTGTGATATTTTGTAAACTGCCTGGGGCAGGCTCCCCAGGAGAAGCAGCATAAAAATTTCCCGAACAAAGAAATACCTTGTTTCTCTGTTCTGTGAAGTTCTTTAGGCATAACATTCAGAAAGCATTCTGAAGATCTGCCCTTGTCACTGTTTATGCACCTTGTATGAAAAAGCATTATATGCTTTTAACAGTCTAAGGTTTTGTAGATGAACTAGGGTCGCCAGCCCCCTGGGCACAGCGGGGGCTCCCCCGCTTTGGGGGGCTCTGATCCACCGCCGGCCAACTGGACAGCAAGGAAAACCCCACCTCCAAACAGGGACATCGTCGTGTGATGTCCCCGCCACAATGACCTCACCCAGAAATGACATCAACATGTTAGCGAGGTCGCACAGTGACACTCTGGTTTTAGGGCAAATTCTATGGTTTTGAAGCCAAATAACCATAGAGTTTTTCCCCAAACCATAGAGTTTTTGTCCAAAAACCAGAGCATCACACCCGTCATCACTGACATGATGACATCCTGGTGATCACATCAGGGATGTCACATGCGAATGCCCCCCAAGCCCCCACACCGCGCCAGTGAGGGGACCTGGCAACCCTAAGATGAACACAGCACCCAGGAATGCACTCCTGCTGGCAGTCCAAATATACAGAACATTATGTGGAACCACCATGTAGGAGCCAGTCATTCTTCCCTTGCAGGGCCCCCACAATACTACTGGATGCACTGGAAGCACAGGGGAAACGAGATTGTGGGTGATTTGGGGGAGAGGCGTGGAAGGGTCCATTTTGGAATGTACGACTTGGCTTGCCATTCCATAACCCAGCACTTAGGTCCAGTGATTGTGTTGTCCATGTGTAGGTGGCAGCAAAGTGGGCATCTGGGTCTATTGCACACTCTGATACCTACCTCACAGGGTATCTGTTGTGGGGAGGGGAAGGGAAAGGAGATTGTAAGCCACTCTGAGACTCCTTTGGGTAGTGAAGGGTGGGGTATAAGTCCAATCTCCTCTTCTTCAGTGTCCATGTTCAAATTAAATGCTGTATTATTGTGGGTAAAGAGTTGTTTAAAACTGGGGGGCTGTTTGTGAACGAGAAAAGATTTAACCCCCCCGGTACTTGTGAAAGAGAACTGTCATTATCCTAACAACATCAACTACACCATCTCAGGCTCATCCATTTGCTCATCTTCTAACACTGTATATGCCATTAAATGCCAACAGTGCCCTTCAGTTCTTTACATAGGGCAAACAAGTCAAACCCTATGCCAAAGGATAAAAAGGTAAACATAAAGGTTCCCTTGCTCGAAAGCCAGTCGAGTCGACTCTAGGGTTGCGGTGCTCATCTCCATTTCAAAGCCAAAGAGCCAGCACTGTCCGAAGACGTTTCCGTGGTCATGTGGCCGGCATGACTAAACACCAAGGTGCACAGAACGCTGTTACCTTCCCACCGAAGTGGTACCTATTTATCTATTTGCAATTTCTTGCTTTCGAACTGCTAGGTTGGCAGGAGCTGGAACTAGAGACGGGCAGGCACACTCGGGTCTCGAACTGCTGAACTACTGACCTTCCACAGCCTGCAGTTCAGCGTCTTAAAGGATAGATGCCAAAGGATAGATGGATACAAATCTGACATCAAGAATCACAAAACTGAGAAACCTGTAGGAGAACATTTCAGCCTCCCAGGGCACTCAGTGGGGGACCGCAAAGTATCTGTTTTATTGCAAAGGAATTTCAGAAACAGACTGGAACGGGAGACTGCTGAATTACAAGTTAGCACATCACTCAGGACAATGGAACCTTCGGGGCTTAACAGAGTTATCATGCTAAATTACTCGGTTCTTGCTTATAACCAGAATTATATTTTATTGGTCTTAAAGGTGCTACTGAATTCAAATTTAGTTCTCAAGTCTATTGTTAACTCTTTTATTATCTTTATGCTAATTTGCTGCTATTCACATCTTACCAGCTGCTTTAATCCAATCTTTACTATAGTTATTGCCAGTTGCTTATGCATCGTGACTCTAACTAGCCCTTCATGGCAACTAACCCCCTCCCACTGTCTCTCTACCTATATGTAAGGCTTGAGGAAATCTGTTTCAATGTATCTGAAGAAATGTGCATGCACATGAAAGCTTGTACCCAGAATTGAGCTTTGTTGGTCTTAAAGGTGCCCCGGACTCAAACTTTGTTCTGCTTCTGTTTTCTGTTGCCTTATATTTTTGTACTTGCAAATACCTTTTTAAAAACTTTTTCCCAAATATCTGTTTGATTGTATATCGACCTGCTACAAAACACAGGAATCAACCGCTTTAATCTTCTTTCGTTCCCTTCAGTTAACTAATAAAATTGAATTTGTACTGGAAGCACAGGGGAAACAAGATGGTGGGTGATTTGGGAGGGAGGCACGGAAGGGCCCATCTTGGAATGAATTCCTTGGCTACCATCCCATAATCCAGCCATACATCAATGATACTGAGGTGGCTCAACCAGCTGAATGTCTCCTATGTGAAACTCTGCCTGTTATGCTACTTGATGGCTGTAATGTATCCAGTCCAGACAAGTCCAGACAAGTCCAGAGACAAATGTCGAGCTTTGCTCCAAGAGACAATGGACTATGCGGATCCTAGCCTGCTCCAATCAGGGGGCTAGGTTCCCGGCCGAGAGCCTATGGGACTCTCGGCCACTGTAAATAACCTATTGGGAAGTAGGGGTGTGTTTTGGGTGGCGGTTTCTCGGGGAATATAAGCCGGCCTGCAAGCTGGCCAAAGGCGTCTTGTTCCGGATAGAATAAAGTACGCTTTGCTGAAATCACTCTCCGTTTGCGTACTTTTCAATGGTCTTGCATACCTGGGACAAAACTGTAATCACCTGAACAGCCTTTCATCACTACAACTTCTATTTCTTGTTACCTTACAGTACTGTGCTTGCAAATTCTGTTAAAAAAAAAAACTATTTCCAAATCTATATTCGATCATATACCTGCTGCAATACAGAGGAATCACCTTTTTAAATCTTCCTTCATTTCCTTTCAATTAACTAGTAAACATGAACGAATGAAAAAGTAAAGCCTCCAAGGTTGCCTTAGTACAGCCTAGTGCTCTGCAACATCTTCAAAATCTCATCACTAGATGGCGGCGACCTTCACAAATTTCTAATCAATGGCAGCTTCATACTCAACATGTGTGCTGGCCGTTTGCATTTCTCTTATTAAATGCTGATTAGCGCCTAACACAAGTCTTTTATTTCCTTCTCTGGATATCATTTACTCTAATTCTTCACAATATTACTGAACAATGTGTCAGGAAATTAAAGAGACTGGCTTTTCAAGAAAAGTGAATATTAACACACTGGAAAAGCACCCGCCCCAATTCAAAGGAGGTTATTATAAACCCTCCCCCCAAACCCCTCTAAATAATTTATTGCTATTGTGCTTAATGTGAATTGAATGGAGAATGAGCATAAAAATCAGCTAACTTGCATGTTCCCTGGTCAATGTCCATACTTACATTTTCTAGTAAGATTATACATACTTTCTGTAGACAATTCCCTGTTCACACGAGCCCTTCTCAGGCAATACATTTGACCACATATATAGGGAGGACATGCTATACATTCTCACTGTTTTGCACGTGAACAAAGTATTTTGTGAGTGTTTACTTTGGTGATGGTTCTTGAATTAAGGAGTGCCATAAGGCCAGAATTTTACCTGCTTGGCGAAGAAAGCCCAAAAAATTTCCCTGCTGTGAACTGTTACAGTGTATGAGTCACACTACAGCATCATGTGAGAGGACCAGTGTTCCCTCTAAGCTGAGTTAGTGTGAGCTAGCTCACAGTTTTTTAGCCTCCAGCTCACAGGTTTTTCTCTTCACTCAGGAAGGATGGCTCCAGAGCAAACTAATTTACACAGTAGCCGAATTGCTTGCTCACAACTTTAATGCCAGTAGCTCACAAAGTAGATTATTTGCTCACAAGACTCCATAACTTAGAGGGAACATTGGAGAGGACGCTGCAATTTCACTGTGGATAAGCATGTTGCTTCCACTAGAGTGTGACACTGGCTCAGATTAGACATGGTAGTGGCAAACCCATGTTTTAGGAAAGTCATTGGGTTATCACCATTTTCACCTAAAGTATAAAGAAGACGTTCACTGCAGAAGGGCAGACAATTGGTTGTTGATGCTCTCATTCCTGCCCCCTCTCAAAGCTGTTTCTTTCTAGCTATTTTTCTCCAAGTAGAGTTCCAACACTGCGAGCAAAATAGCTGGGGATGAATGGTTTAGTGGGGGGCAAAGTCCAGGTGGAGGGAAGATTCAGCACTTGTGCTTTTTCCACTGTAAATCATCTCTCTCTGCTTTACAAGAATTTGACCTAAGCCAACGTCTAACACATTGGTGATGCCACATAATGGGCAGTCAGAGTTTTGGATGGTCAGCATGAATTTGCAGCAAACTATGTCAATAGTTTGATCCCACAGAGCATTTCCAAAAACAGAAGGGATTTCTGTCCATGATGCATGACTTTCTCGTCTTCCAGTCCCACTGCACCCCTAAATGCCCCTTGAAATAAAGTTCATGGTGGACAAAGGATTCCCAGGAAAAGGTTGGAGGGAGCTGGAGTCCTGCGGTGGGAAGGGGAATAGGCAAACATCTCCCCCACCTTCATGGAAATCCTCAGTGGGATGCAAGTCAATAAGGGAAGGTGAGACATGGGTTATGGTCATCTGGTCCTGTGTTCTATTTTAATGGGAACTTGGAGAACAATACATTACTGTTTGCCCTTTCATCCACTAAGATGAGCATTTCTCAGACCCTCGTTTCCAAATACTGCAAAGTATTTAGAAGGTAGATACTAAAGGCAAATAAAGTTGAGTTGTTTCTATGGGATCAGTAAGAATCCTTTCTCACTGTCTACAATTATCTCCAGCTCAACGATGACCAACAAGAGGCTTATGACCGGAACCTTTTTACTGTTCTGACAATACCCTGTCTTGTCACCTTAGGAGGTTCTTAAGGACTCAGCCTTTTCAGTCTATGGTCTCCATTAGAAGACTACCATGAACACTGATTCCTGGCAACATTACAGGTCAATCTAGGATTAGTTCTTGTTGAGTGATGCATATATTCAGTAAGGTCTTACCTTGCTAGATAAACAGTTGACAATCGGAATAAGTGTGGCATAACGTACTAACCCAGTCCAAACAAACAGCCACTGCAGGAAGGTGTGGAAAGAAGGTGTGGCATGGGATGAAGTCTTGACTGTTTACACCTTGTACCAGAGTAAGCGCTACATACAAATATCAATGTGTAGAGGATATGTGATGCAATCCAACTCCCTCCTATGTGCATTAATTGTTCCCTGACTTAATCATCTTCCCTGCATTGTTAGAAAACCTTAACCCTGGTTCAAATGCCTACTCCACCATGAAATTCACTGGTGGGCTTTGAGCCAGTCTGTCGGTAGTCTATTTTTAACTTTGCTGCAACTTCTCAGTCTAATATATGAGATTAATGTGAGTTTAAGGTGGGTGGAAGAGAATCCACAAATAGCTGCCTGAGCTTCTTGGAGGAAAGGTAGGACCAAAATGTAATAAGTACATTAAGAATGCAAATGGAAGAGGGGAAAGGAGAGGACCCTCCTATGATAAAGTTGTCAAAAACCTGATTGTTACAATAGAAAATGAGACACTAATTTCTGTGATTCTGTCCAGTCTCATGTACTGCTCTCCTGGTTTGGATATCAATTTTAAATGCTGTTAAAAATACCGTCCATGATCTGCTAAAAAAAGCAGTATTTGCAACTAATAGCAGCCACCAGCACTCAAACCTTTCCACTGGTTGAGAAACATTGACAGTGGCCCCGGTCACACAGGCTGGATATCACGGGGGGGAGGCGTGGCTAATTGCCCCGGCGCAGTTTGATCTGTGATTACGCAATCAGACGCACTGGCAGCACACCACAGGTCCTTCCCTTGGCGACGGCAGGTAAATGAGGGACCGGACGGGAATGCCGCACGCCGGCGCGATCGCACCACGGGAGTCTGGAGGCAGCCCGTGGCAAACGTTTACTAGTACTTTGGAGCTACTAGTTTTTTAACGTGCATTTTCTGCGGTAAGTCACGGGTGCGCTCCACTTCCCAGATGTTGGGGTGTGATTGCGCTCAGATAATCCGCCCACCATCCGTGCCTCTCCCACGGCAACTTTGCCGTGTGACTGGTGCCAGTGTGACCCTATGCAGATAGCTTCAGAGGGCAGCCATGCTGGTCTGCAGTAGAGGAGCGAGATTCGAGTCTAGAAACCAACAAGATTTTCAGGGTAGGAGCTTTTGAGAGTCAAAGCTCCCTTCGTCAGATACCAAGTATCTCGAAAACTCATACCCCAAAATTTTTGTTGGTCTCTAAGGTGATACTGGACTCAAATCTTGCAATCCTATGCAGAGCTACTTCAGTTAAAGTCAGTGGACATAGACTGGTGTAACTTTGCATAGGATCATGCTGTAAACTGCTCATTTTCCAAAGCTGAAACATGATTCTAATCATGCCTATTTGGAACAGCTACTTTTTTAAAGATGTGAGGGAGAAATGTCATAGAAACTACCGTTAGGATATATCAGTGTCAGACTTAAGCAGTTACAGCTACAGGAAATCTACTCAGATACAAACAGATCCATAGATTTTCTTTTTCCAGGGGTGGGGTATATACTAACTTTGGCACTTCAGCTTTATTTTCAGATTGGTGACTGGGCATGAATACCTTGCACTTATATGTGGAAGACAATACATGCATGTACTTGTGGGTTTGGGGAATTGGTTTAAAATACGTATTTCAAAATCTACATATGGTTCAGATGCTATTTTGAAATACTGGCTTCTGTAAACCATGTTGAGGTGGGAAAAGCAGAGTGGTGTGTTTTTTTTTCATACACCCCATCCAAGGTGATTAGAAGATGAACTTTATTGACGGAGTGGGGAATCTACATTACTGATATGTGGCACTGTCTCCAGATTAACAGATCATCATTTTTTTAAAAAAAAAAGTTTAAATTTTAGACTCTGTGGGTATTTACTAGATTTTGAGTGAACAGCTAACTGTGTGAACAGTTGAATTCTAGACTGTGTCTGTCTCCCTTCAGCACATAAAAAAACCCCAAACCCCTAAAACAGGGGTGCCTAGCCTTTTTGAGACCATGGGCACATTTGGAATTCTGACACAGCATGGTGGGCACAGCCACAAAATGGCCGCACAAAATGGCTGCCGCAAGAAGGTGAGTCAACCACAATAGGGCTACTGCAGCTTACCTTCAGTCACACAGTGAAGATCCTTGTGTGGTGCTGCCTTGTGTTGTGCTGCCTAAGCCACATTTTAAAAAAATTGTAAAGCCAATCAGATCTCCAGAGAACAATCAGAAGCCTTGCTGGGCAAAAGCCCCACCTGGTCTAAAAACAGTTGGCGGGCACCAGAGAAGGTGTCGGCAGGCATGAGGGCACCCATGAGCACCATGTTGGGGACTTCTGCCCTAAACAACCAGACTGGTAGCCTGCCAAAATGCATACAACTAAACATAGTCAACTAAGTGCAACAAAAGTCTATATAATCATGGTTCATGGGGGGCAGGAACAAAAGCCATTAGACTCTTACACAAACGATTTAATATGGTGCTTTGACAATGACAGCTAAGAAAGTATAAGGTGGAGGCAGAATGCTCTCCCATTGACAAGTATAAGTTACTTGCATTGCATTGATTCCAAGGAAGCTACATTGACCTCCCACTGCTTAACATTCAGAAGCGTGTGCAAAGAGACAATAACATCGAACTCACACCTTTAGAAAGTGGAATGCAAAGTATTTTTTTAAAAAAGGCCAGCAGCAGAACAGAGACATTAACCAGTTCAGAAGTTCAACTGCCGGGACTATGGAAGATTCTTAAAGGTTAAGTACAATTTAGAAATCCATAAAATTGACTTCTCGGATATCATATTCTGCTTAGTGCCCCTTGGTATTCATAACACAAGCAGAGACAAAGATGTATTTTAATCAGCTGCTTCAAACCTCGAAGGGCAGAGACATAAGATTTTTTCTTATGTTTTTCCTTTTACTATAAGAGTAATTCATATATTCATACACAAGAGGGAGTCCTTCTTTTCAAGTAAATAATTCTCTGCATACCCACTCAAGCATTTTTGCATTATGATATAGAGACCATGGAGTAAATGTTGCAAAAATGAAACAATAACTTATTATTTCCTTCCTCTTTTTGTTAATTTCTATTGACTGAAATTTAAGCTATTTGCAGTGCGATCCTGAACGGAATTAAACCCTTTTAAATCTGTTTACTTCGATAAAGTTAGAAAGGTTTAACTCCATTTAGGATTGCAGTGTTGGTGAGATACACTAGAATTGGGCATTTGCTAATGTAATTCTAGTGGACCAGCATGAGCTGGCAGAAAAGCACCCCAGATGTTCAGCCTGGCATTTTAAACCGGTTGTACCTCTTGGCCACTATGCAGTGGTTTATTACAACCTAGGGGGGCAGAAAACAGGACCTGGCAAACAAGGTACTTCTGTCACATTTGTATTTTGCCATCTTCCAAGTAGCTCTCAGGATTACATGCATAGGACTATCCCCTTTTAGCCTAGCCACTGAAACTGAGATTTGCACAGTAAGCTTTCTGGCTAAGAGAGTGTCTCTGGTTCAAGTCCAGCACACTACCTACTCCGTAATATTGGCTCTCACGGGCATTGTATTATTTTATATACTGTTCTTTGTCCCTTACACACAACAGGATTTGCCCAGTGCATTACTGTGAACTCAGGTAAGTCTGTCCACTTCCAATGAGCTAAATCTCTACAGTGGAACCTCATGAACCCTTGGCTGCTATCCAAAGGACGATAGATGGAGCTTCATGAGGGCAGAGACTTCCAAGTGCCTCCTTTTACACGGCACTCCACAAGGGCAGAGGCTTCCAAGAGCCTCCTTTTACATGGAGCTCCACAAAGACAGAGACTTCCAAGTGCTTCCTTTTACGTGGAGCTCCACAAGGACAGAGGCTTCCAGTTGCCTGCTTTTACATGGAGCTCCACAAAGGCAGAGACTTCCAAGTTACTCTTTTTATGTGGAGCTCCACAAGGGCAGAGGCTTTCAAGTGCCTGTTTTTACAAAAGCAGACCTCCATACTACATTTAAACATTGAAAGGAACTTTAGAGGCAGTTTTGAACACAGCACAAGGAATGCTGCTTCACAAAAAGGTAAGAACCTTTATGTGTCAAACCTTGTGCGAACACACCATTGGAAACAGAATTCATTGTCTTATGGGATGAGAAAATAACCATTTTTTAGTTATACGTAGAGTTTAGTAACTTACAAAGATAGTATAAATATTTTCAGGTCCTTTGGGCAGATAGGGGTCCAGTCACAAAAGCAGTGCCTACTCAAATTATCTTGTACACTATTATTTATTTATTTATTTATTCCATTTCTATCCCGCCCATCCCATAAATGTGCTCAGGGCGGGTCACAACATTTTGATAAATACAATAAAATTTAAAACACATTAAAACATATACAATCAATAGTCATGCTTGCTGTAGGCAGGATCCAGCCCATTGATGTAACTAGGTATGGTCAGTTATCAGTAGGTGGGAGACTGCAACCTCGGGGGGAGGCATATGTTGACGCCCGCTGCCTCAGCCAAAGGCCTGGCGGAACAGTGTTAGAGAATGAACTTGATGTTTTGCTTTAAAGGTAAAGGTAAAGGTTCCCTTGCTCGAAAGCCAGTCGAATCCGACTCTAGGGTTGCGGTGCTCATATCCGTTTCAAAGCCAAAGAGCCAGCGCTGTCCGAAGACGTTTCCATGGTCATGTGGCCGGCATGACTAAACACCAAGGCGCACGGAACGCTGTTACCTTCCCACTGAAGTGGTACCTATTTATCTACTTGCAATTTCTTGCTTTTGAACTGCTAGGTTGGCAGGAGCTGGAACTAGAGACAGGAGCTCACTCTGTCTTGCGGCACCCGGGTCTCGAACTGCTGAACTACTGACCTTCCACAGCCTGCAGTTCAGCGTCTTAACCACTTGAGCCACCGCTTTAGGGACTTATATTTATTGCTACACATAATGGACTGTGCACACACACACACACACACAGGCTCAGAGAACTGTGCATTTCATGTCACCTGTTGTGATGCAACACATAGAAGGTGCCTGCACAAGCCTTACACGTGAATAAGGTTTCAGTTAAACAGTTACCAGTCTGGTGAAGAAACACACACCTCCATTATTGTGAGCAGTAAGAAACAACAACTTGAGAAGAGACAGCCCCCATTGCAGATCTAGTTGTGATCACGTACAACACATGCATGCTTTGTTCCTGCATTGGTATTTCCTGCCAAATGGACATTTGGTTTACAATAGGATGGCCAGCTTGATCAACACTTCAATGAAGCATCCTGACGCCAAGGTTTCACACCTGCCCAGATGTCTTCCTTGAGTAATAACTCAGAAGACCATTATATCTACTACTGTGGCCAGGAATCTCGTAGAAAAAATGGTGTGGCCTTTATAGTCAACAAGAGAGTGCAAAAGGCAGTACTGGGATACAATCTCAAAAATGACAGAATGATTTCTGTCCGATTCCAAGGCAAACCATTCAACATCACAGTAATTCAAGTGTATGCCCCAACCACTGATGCAGAAGAGGCTGAAGTGGACCGGTTCTATGAAGACCTACAACACCTCCTAGAACTAACACCAAAAAATGATGTCCTCATCATCATAGGGGACTGGAATGCTAAAGTAGGAAGTCAAAAGGTAACTGGAATAACAGACAAGTTTGGCCTTGGAAAGCAAAATGAAGCAGGGCAAAGGTTAACAGAGTTTTGTCAAGAGAACACACTGGTCATAGCGAACACCCTTTTCCAACAACCTAAGAGGCGACTCTACACATGGACATCACCAGATGGGCAACACCGAAATCAGATTGACTATATAATTTGCAGTCAAAGATGGAGAAGCTCTATCCAGTCAGTAAAAACAAGACCTGGAGCTGACTGTGGTTCAGATCATGAGCTACTCATTGCAAAATTCAGACTTAAACTGAAGAAAATTGGGAAAACCACGAGGCCATTCAGGTTTGACCTAGATCGCATCCCTGATGAATATACAGTAGAGGTGAAGAATAGATTCAAGGGTCTGGATTTGATAGATAGAGTGCCTGAAGAACTATGGACAGAGGTTCGTGACATCGTACAGGAGGCAGCAATCACCACCATCCCAAAGAAAAAGAAATGTAAGAAAGCAAAGTGGCTTTCTGATGAGGCTTTACAAATAGCAGAGGAAAGAAGGAAAGCGAAAGGCAAAGGCGAAAAGGAAAGATTTACCCAACTGAACGCAGATTTCCAGAGAACAGCAAGGAGAGATAAGGAGGCCTTCCTGAATGAACAGTGCAAAGTAATAGAAGAAAACAATAGAATGGGAAGGACTAGAGATCTCTTCAAGAAAATTGGAGAAATCAAGGGAGCGTTCCATGCAAAGCTGGCCATGATAAAGGACAAAAACGGTAGGGACCTAACAGAAGCAGAAGAGATTAGGAAAAGATGGCAAGAATACACAGAAGAACTATACAAGAAAGACCTCGATGTCCTTGACAACCACGACGGTATAATCACTGACCTCGAGCCAGACATCCTGGAATGTGAAGTTAAATGGGCCTTAGAAAGCATTACTAACAACAAAGCTAGTGGAGGTGATGGTATTCCAGCTGAGCTATTCAAAGTCTTAGAAGATGATGCTGTTAAAGTTCTGCACTCCATTTGCCAGCAAATTTGGAAAACGCAACAGTGGCCACAGGATTGGAAAAGGTCAGTATACATTCCAATCCCAAAGAAGGGCAATGCCAAGGAATGTTCAAACTATCGCACAATTGCACTCATATCACACGCTAGCAAGGTCATGCTCAAGATCCTACAAGCTAGGCTTCAACAGTACGTGGATAGAGAACTACCAGAAGTACAAGCTGGGTTTCGAAGAGGTAGAGGAACTAGAGATCAAATTGCCAACATTCGCTGGATTATGGAGAAAGCAAGAGAGTACCAGAAAAATATCTACTTCTGCTTCATTGACTATGCTAAAGCTTTTGACTGTGTGGATCACAACAAACTATGGCAGGTCCTTAAAGAGATGGGAGTACCAGACCACCTCACATGTCTCTTGAGAAACCTGTATAAGGGCCAAGAAGCGACAGTTAGAACCGGATATGGAACAACTGATTGGTTCAGCATAGGAAAAGGAGTACGACAAGGATGTATACTGTCACCTTGCTTATTTAATATATATGCAGAGTACATCATGCGAAATGCTGGCCTGGATGAATCACAAGCGGGAATTAAGATTGCTGGGGAAAAGATCAACAACCTCAGATATGCAGACGATACCACTCTAATGGCAGAAAGTGAAGAGGACCTAAAGAGCCTCTTGCTCAGGGTAAAAGAGGAGAGCGCAAAAGTGGGCTTGAAGCTCAACATCAAAAAAACTAAGATCATGGCATCCGGCCCCATCACTCCTTGGCAAATAGAAGGGGAAGCTGTGGAAGTAGTGACAGACTTCACGTTCCTGGGATCCCAGATCACCGCAGACTGTGACAGCAGTCATGAAATTAAAAGACGCCTGCTCCTTGGGAGGAAAGCGATGGCGAACCTAAACAGCATGATAAAAAGTAGAGACATCACCCTGCCAACAAAAGTCCGCATGGTCAAAGCAATGGTATTCCCAGTAGTCATGTATGGCTGTGAGAGTTGGACTATAAGGAAGGCCGAGCGCCGAAGAATAGATTCTTTTGAACTATGGTGCTGGAGGAGACTCTTGAGAGTCCCTTGGACTGCAAGAAGAACAAATCAGTCAATCCTAAAAGAAATCAACCCTGACTGTTCCCTGGAAGGCCAGATAATGAAACTGAAGCTCAAATACTTTGGCCACCAAATGAGAAGGGAGCACTCACTGGAGAAGACCCTGATGCTGGGAAAGATTGAAGGTCAAAGAAGACGGGGACGGCAAAGGATGAGATGGTTGGACAGTGTCATCGACGCAACGAACATGAAATTGAGCCAACTTCAGAGGACAGCGGAAGACAGGAGGGCCTGGCGGGAGCTGGTCCATGGGGTCGCGAAGAGTCGGACTCGACTGTGCGACTGAACAACAACAAAACATAAGAGGAAATGCATGATTCATGCCTCCACTGCCCACACGTTCTGGCTGGTTCTGGTCGTGTGTGAATTTCCTTAGTTTTCCATTTCTTCCCCTCTATTCTTCATTGGAACAACCAAAGCTGCGAAGACAGATAAGTATAGCCCATCATCACCCTACCTGCTAAAGCAACTGTATTTCTAAGGAACTTGATTGAATGTCTGAGTGCATCAGTATTGTTTGTATGATATTTATTTTCTTAAGTAAAAGACATTTATTTTGACAACACCAGCCTCGACTCCTTCTCTGGTAACCCTTGGTGGGAACAGGACCTTGGTATAGTTGGCAAGGACCCATTTATAAATTGCCAGTTGCTGTAAATAAAGCAATTTGGCTAACAACAGCTCCATCTTGCAAGCCCTGGAGAACTGAATAAGATCCTTCAGGGCCCTGATCTCAATAGGGAGCATGTTCCACCCGGTGGGGCCAGGGCGGAAAAAGCCCTGGCCAAGGCTAGGTGGATGTCCTTTGGGTCAGGGATCACCAGGAGATGTTGACTGTCAAAGCGTAACACTCTCCAAGGCATGGGAAGAGGCTGTCCCTTAGGTATGTTGGTCCCAGGCCATAAAAGGCTTTGAAGGTAATTACCAACACCTTGAACCGGATCCGGTATTCAACTGGCAGCCAATGCAGCTGACAGAGCGCATGCCGAACGTGAGCCCACACAGGCGTCGATGTCAGCAGGCGCACTGCCGACTTTTGTACCAGCTGTAATTTCCAGATCAGCTTCAAGGGTAAGCCTGCGTAGAGCGAGTTGCAGTGATCAAGCCTGGAAGTGACCATTGCATGGGTCACCGTAGCTAAGTCCTGGGAGGGGGGAGAGGGCTTCAGTAGCCTGATCTGCCTAAGATGGAAAAATGCAGATCTGGCAACTGCAGCAACCTGGGCCTCCATAGATAAGGAGGTATCCAGTGTTACTCCCAGGCTCCTCCCTGACTGGGCCGGCACCAGAGGAGTCCCTTTCAGTGTGGGAAGCCTGCTGCCCACCTCCAAACCCCCATGAACCAGGTACAGGGACCTCCATCTTCTACGGATTTAACTTCAATCGATTCTGCCACAACCATCCAGCCACAGCGTCCAAAGCCTCAGCCAGATTTCCAGGAACAGAAGACGGATGACTGTCCATTAATAGATAAAGCTGAGCGTCATCTGCATACTGATGGCAACTCAGCCCATAACTCCTAACACTATAGGTTTTCAACTGAGGGGAGGGGAGCAAGGGAAATCTTACAAAAAATCAATTGTAATACTTTGGAGTTTCATTCGCTCTATAGAAATGACAGCCAAGCATTTTCCTTATGCAGCCTTCTAAAGAAGTTGTATTAATTTAGTAAGTTTCCTATTGATCTTGACTTCTTTAGCTCCTTGTGCCATATTATATGTGTTCCCCCAGTTGCAGAATCTTAGCAATCAACCTACAAGCCTTGCCTGGCCCCAAAATCAAGAATCACAAAACTATAACTTTTAATTGAACAGGTCAAAATAAAGAAAAGATGGGAACAATATGCTGAAGAACTATACAAAAAAGATGAAAGGATGACAGATTCCTTCAAAGAAGACTCTTTTGGGGGGAAACTTGCAATTTTAGAAAGTGAAATGAAAGCTGCACTCAAAGCAATTGGAAGAAACAAACAACTAGGAGTAGATGGTGATAGAGCTGTCCAAACCACAGAACCACAATATGCCAACATATACAGAAAACAAAACAACGGCCCGCAGACTAGAAATGCACAATCTACTTTCCAATTCTGAAAAAAGGAGACATCAAAGACTGCAGCAACTATTGGACCATTGCATTGATTTCTCATGCAAGTAAAGAGATGTTCAAAATCTTACAACAAAGACTGTTACCAAATATGGAACATGAAATGCCAGATGTTCAAGCTGAATTCAGAAAAGGAAGAGGCACCAGAGATCATATTGCAAATTTATGTCAGTTAGTGGAGCATATAAGAGAATTTCAGAAAAAAATCAGCTTGTGTTTCATAGATTACAGAAAACCATTTCACTGTGCAGATCATGAAAAGCTATGGTTAGCTTCAAAGGAAATGGGTGTACCACAGCATCTGACTGTTTTGATGTGCAATGTGGACAAGAGGCCACTGTTAGGGCAGGATATGGAAAAACAGAATGATTTCCATTTGGGAAAGGAGTCAGAAAAGGATGTATTTTACCTCCCTGCTAGCTCAATATATATACACAGAACATGTCATAAGAAAAAATGGATGAAGGTGGAGTGAAAATTGGTGGAAGTAACATTCAATTCAAGATATACAGATGACATCACATTACTGGCAGAAAATAGTGAAGATTTGAAATGACTACTGATGAAGGTTAAAGCAGAAAGTGCCAAAGCAGGATCACAGCTGAACATCAAGAAGACAAAATAATGACTACTGGGAAATTCCACAACTTTAAGGTTGACGATGAAGAAATTGAAATTGTTCAAGATTTTCTATTCCTTGGCTCCATCATCAATCAAAAGGGAGACTGCAACCAAGGAATCAGAAGGAGATTGGGAAGGGCAGCCATGAAGGATCTAGAAAAACTCCTAAAGGGTAAGGATGTGCCACTGGCAACCAACATCAAGTTATTTTATACTATAAAATCCCCCATTACTATGTAGGGTGTGAAAATCGGGCAATGAAGAAAGCTAACAGGAAGAAATTTGATTCCATTTGAAGCATGGTGTTGGGGGGAACGTTTTATGGATATCATGGACCACCAAAAAGATAAATAAGTAGGTTCTAGATCGGGGTGTCAAACATATGGCCCACAGACTGGATCTTCCCCCTGCAGGGCTCCTATCTGGCCCTGAAGGAAGTTAACTCTCTGCTGCTTCCTACTTCCTGTTCCTCCTTGTTTCCAGCATCATAGCTGGCTTTTATTCAGTCCCTCCTCTTTCCTGCTTCACAGAGGAGAGAGAGAAAGCAAAGCTTCCCTTCCTTCAATTGGCTGAGGCCTCCTCTCCCTCCTCTAGGGAGGGAGAGGGAAGGAAAGAGCCGGGGGGGGAACCAGAGTCCCATGGCACTTTTAAGACAAACAATGTTTTATTCCAGGTATAAGCTTTTGTGTGCAAGCACACTTCTTCAGAGAGAGAGGAAGATCCCCAACACCATTAGGGCTCTTTTCTATGGGTGGGTGGAGTCTGGCTAGGGAACTCAGGCCTCCAGGGAGAAAGAAACAGAGCAAAAACAGTTGCCTTAAATGGAAAGTATTTATTAACTCTAAAACCATACACAAGTAAAACAGAATAGCATACATTCAATATCAATACCCAATAGCCAGTTTGGTGTAGTGGTTAAGTGCCCGGACTCTAATCTGGGAGAACCGGGTTTGATTCTTCACTCCTCCACTTGCACCTGCTGGGCAAGCCATAGTTTTGATAACAGCTGTCCTTGAAAAAGAGCAGTTTCTGTCAGAGCTCTCTCAACCCCACCTACCTCACAGGGTGTCTATTGTGGGGAGGGGAAAGGAAAGGAGTTTGTAAACCGCTCTGAGACTCACTTAGGTAGTGAAGGGTGGGGTATAAATCCAATCTATTCTCTTCTCTTTTCTTCTCTTCTAGCATATAGAAAAGCCCCAATACCTGATACAGTGTGCACTTAAGAACAAGGATTCCCTGGACTGTGACCCAAGACCTCACTCAAGCTTAGATGGGTGTTGGCCGAGCAGCCCTGAACAAAGCCCAAAGCCTCCTTTTTAAATTCCTTTCAGCCGAATCAAGGGAGGAGTTAATTAAAATATACCAGACTTGCCAAATACCAGCCCATCCTAACATGAACTTTTGCTCATATGAACTTTCACCTAGATATATTTTATTAAGTGTGATGTCAAAAAGACCTAGACAGATATGTTTAGGCTTTGAAGGCTATGAAATGTGAATTCAGACAAAGGTACATCTACAGGGCAAGGCTTTAGTTTTTACACCTAGGCTGCCAGCAAAAAAGCAAAAGCTTATGGGACCTCTGAACCAATCGTACATAGCATAGAAAAACAAAAGGGCCCAGGCTCATTGAACCCCAAATTCTGCCACAATAAGCTTTTGTGTGCTGCACACTTCTACAGAGGGAGGGAGGGGGAGAGAGAGAGAGAGAGAGAGATGAAGGGGAATTTCAGACTGCCGATATATTCCGGTTCAGGAACTGTTCCCTAACAGTTTCTGGTCTGACATTTCAGACAGAAACATTTTAGTAACGGTTCCCTACCGGAATATATTTTCACTTTCAGACAGAAACAGTTCTGTCCCATTAGGGAAGTGTTTCTGAACCATTTTACCTGCAAACTGCTTCCAAGTGGTCTTCACTTTTCTATACTGTTTCTGAAGCGCTACAGGCTGCTGTGTAAAATGCCCCATAGCGTTTCCTCCGGCACCACTTTGTTTTCCTGTCCTTTTCCTCCTGCGCAGGTGATCTCCATCCTTTTTTTTTTTGAACGTTCGTTTTAAAGTGCTATACCACTATAGAACGATAGTGGTATAGCGCTATAGCACTCTAAAATGAACGTTAAAAAAAAAGGACAGAGATTGCCCGCGTGGGCGAAAAAGGGAAGGAAAACAAAGTGGTGCAGTCTGAAATGCCAAACTGCTTCAGAGACGGCTCCTTACCAGTAGGGGAAAGGCTGTGTGAAATGGCAGCCCTGTACCAGTTTACTCCGAGACGGTACAATAACGGCTTAAAAACGGCTTAAAAAGGGTAATGTGAAATTCCCTAGAGTCTCATGGCACTTGGAGAGAGGCTACTGGACTCTTGCTATGCTCTTAGGTTTCTTTCCCTCCCCCATCTGTTAGAACTGGAAAGGGGGATCTCTCTCTAGCATACTCACTCTGGCTTATACCTGGAAAAAACGTTGGTCTTCTTAAAGGTGCTACAAGACTTCCTCCCCCTTTCTCTGGCTCTTTCTTTTCCCCTCCCTCCCCAGAGGAGGAGGGGGAGAGGAGGAGGCCTCAGCAAATTGAGGGAAGGGAGGCTTGGCTTGCTTTCTATCCTCTGCGAAACAGGAAGTAGGAGAGACTGGGCAAAAGCCAGCTTTGATGCTGGAAACATGAAGGAGGAACAGGAAGTAGGAAGCAGCAGGTAACCAGTTGCTCACACACTGGATAAGAGCCCTGCAGGGGCTGGATCTGTCCCACGACCCATATGTTTGATGCCCCTGCTCTATGATTTGATTTTCACTACACACAAAAAATCCCTTAAGAATAGGCAAGTACCCAAACTTATCTTGTTCACAGCATCTGCTTTCTCTCTCAAATCAGCCACCTCACCAGATGGCACTGATACTTTGTTCACTGTTCAAGCTGAGTGGTATTTTGAGTAGTCTTAAATCTATGCAATGTTTTCATTGAGCATGGTGGCTGGCCAGATAGCTGTTGAGGGCACATGCTCAGAACTAACTGGCCTTCTAGACTTACCTAGAGTGGATCATCTATCAGTTACATTTTGAATGTACGTGCTGCTTTTGTGCCTGTGCAGTAAATAGCATTAATCAGTCAGGAACCTCATGTTGGCTGGGCTCATGCTCAGAACTTACGGGATCTATCTACGTTTCCCAGTTCCTTGCACAAGGGCACACAAAGTATTTGCAATCCAATCTGGAACACTCACTTATCATGAAACCTGCCGGACTTTGGGATTCAGGCAGGCAAAACACAGAAGGCTGGAATATCAGAGAAACAAACCGCGTGGTAATATCTCTTATAGACAAACAAGGTTTGGACGGGAAAGAGATCAAAAATTACAGACCTATATCTCTGTTAAATGTGGATTACAAAATATATGCTTCCATTTTAGCTGCAAGAATGAAAAAAGTTTTGCTTCAAACTATACACAATGATCAAGCTGGTTTTCTTCCTAGAAGGCAACTTAGAAATAATGTCAGGACAATTTTAGATATTTTGGAATATTATGAAGCTTATTCCGAAAAACAAATGGCACTAATATTTTTAGATGCTGAAAAGGCCTTTGACAATGTCAACTGGAAATTTATGATTGAATTTTTTTTCTCATTAACATTTTATTGGTAGGATTAAAACAATAAAACAAATATAACAATAAAAATATACATAAAGGTCATAAGAACAGTTATACATTCAAACCAACACACTAATTACAAAAAAAATTATTAAAACATTCACAGGCTGGTGGTGATTTCATTAAAATGATTGAAGTAATATATACGAAACAACATGCTAAGATTTCAGTCAATGGAGACTTAACACAAAAAATTGAAATAAAAAAGGGACGTGACAAGGATGTCCACTTTCACCTTTACTTGTACTTGAAGTTATAAATGATGTAATCAGAGCAGAAGAACAAATCAGAGGTCTCAAAATAAGAGGAGGAGAATTTAAACTCTTAGCTTTTGCTGATGATCTAGCTTTCATTTTGGAAATTCCTATAAACTCAATAAATCCTTTGTTAATGCGGTTACAGGAATATGGAGTTGTGGCTGGCTTAAAAATCAACAAAAATAAAACAAAAATACTGGTAAAAATATGACAAAGACTCAATCACTATTGTTGCAGGAAAAAGCTAGATTGGAAATTCAAAAGAAAATTAAACATTTTGTAACAAACTTAACAAATAAATGTAGTTCTTTGATTCAAAATAACTATATGGAATTATTGAAAACAATTAAACAAGACTTGGATAAATGGAAAAATTTTCAAATTTCCTTTATGGGTAGAATAGCTACTATTAAAATGAATATTCTACCAAGATTGATGTTTTTATTTGAAACTATGGCAGTTCTTCAAAACCAAAACCATTTTAAAGAAATTGACAAACTGCTGACCCACTTTATTTGGCAAGGAAAGAGACCAAGAATAAAACTTAAAGCGTTACAGGATTCAAAAGAGAGGGCTAGTTTTGCCCTTCCAGATTGTGCCCTTTATTATAAAGCAGTGGCTTTGGCCTGGATTAAAGACTGGGTTATATATACTTAAATTAGAAGGGCATGATTTGTCATTAGGTTGGCATGCCTTTTTATGGTATGGGAAAATAGACTCTCACAAGTACTTTAAACAACATTGGTAGAGGGCTTCCTTGATAAAAGTTTGGGAGCCAATTAAAAAAAAAAAATATTCCAAAACTTGTGGCCCCCTTAGAAGCATTCACAAATCCAAAGACATATCAAGAAGAACCAGTGAAAAGATATCACAATCTATTGGACTCAAAACTCAACTTAAAATTACCCTCAGAATTTAACTGGTGACAAAAAGTTCAGATTGAATCAAGATACCTTGGATAAATGGAAACCTAAGCTTACCTAAGGGACCGCCTTTCCCAAAGAGGCCAGGCTGGCCGCTACCAGGGCCAGGGCTTTCTCAGTGGTGGCTCCTACCTGGTGGAATGAGCTCCCGGAGGAGATCAGGGCCCTGCGGGACCTTGTACAGTTCTGCAGGGCCTGTAAGACGGAGCTCTTCCACCAGGTGTAGGAGTAGGAGCCGCCACTACCATCACTACTGTTCCATCTTAACCTGGCCCTGGAAGAGGAAACATCAGTGTTTCCCGGAGCAGATGATGCTGAGTAGGGAGAGCAGTTGCAACAGAGCAGGTGAGATACGCCATCTTGTGGAACACCATGTTAAAACATCTAGAGCACCTTTGTTAATTAATGTTATTGTACTGTGGTGATTTTAAATGGTTTTAAATATGTTTTATATTGGCTTATGCGTAGTGGGGAGGGCGGGGTATAAATTGAATAAAATAAATAAATAAATAAATATAAGATATACCAAAGACAAAGCGATAGGTTTTCATGAAAATTGGTTGGAAATTGATACGTTATTATTGTCGGTTGAACAGAATTTCATAAAGAAAATGTATGTTTTGTTGCTGGATTATAAAATGCATGATGAGTCTGTTAAAAATGTTATGATACAGTGGGCCCAAAATTTGGGCCACAATATTAAATTAGATCAGTGGTCTCAAATATGGAAAAAAATATTAAGGTTACAAAATCAATTGCATATAAAGAAAATATTTATCAGATGTTTTATAGATGGTATATAACGCCTGAAAAATTAGCTAAATTTGATCCAAAATGCTCAGATAAATGTTGGGAATGTGAAAACAAAACGGGGTCCTTTATCATATGTGGTGGTTATGTGAGAAAGCTAAGAAGTATTGGGCCTGGATCCACGAAATATTGCAGAATATATTGAATTGTCATATACCCTTTACCCCGGAAATATACGTTTGAACAGAGGTCATTTCGTAGAAAAAGAGGTGCAGGAGCTCATTAGCATAACTCATTAACATAACTTATTTGCATATGCCACACCCCCTGATATCACGAGAAGTGTCAGAAGGCAACACCCACCACTCAGGCTCCACTGGACTGGTTTGGATTGCTAGCTATTGGGGGGGACGTGCAGATCTGTCGTTGCAGAGGAGGGAGAGCTTGTACCTGAATAAAACTTGGTCTTAAAGGTGCTACTGGACTATTTTGGACCGGGGGGGTGGGGGGAGCTCTGCAACTTACCTGGCTGCTTCTTGCTCTGACTGAGGGCTGCTGGGAGGAAGAGGCAGGGCTTGTTGCGTGTGCCTGCCCCCTGAGCTCTTTACTGCCGGAGCTCCGCTCCTGTGCGCTTCTGCAGGAAATGACCCCTGCTTTTGAATATTTTACCAGAAAATTGTACAAGAGACGATTCTTATCTTATACTGTATATAACTACTTCTGCTAGAATTTTGTATGCAAAATACTGGAGAAGCCTAGAAATGCCAAGCAAAGAAGAATTTATCAATAAAACACTAGAAGCAGCGAAAATGGACAAACTCACTTTATTCTTAAAAGACCACTCAGAAAGGACCTTTGAAAACACATGGGCAAGATTTTATTTATGGTATGAGAACTATATATTAAGCAAGACACGACAAGGCCAAGAGAAACAACATACAGAAGAGGTTACAGGCCATATTAACAATTATACATGAATAATTTGTTTGCAAAATTTGTGTATAAAACTTTTAAGGTTTTAAGTTGATAATGACATACAAATGGCACCTGAATTTATACTTATATACAATGTATCCCCCCATTGTTTTATGTTTATATGTTTCTATGTTTTCCTATTTGTTTCGTGTTATTTTTGTAATTTGTGTATTTGTTCGTTCTTTCATGTTTATGTGTTATGGAAAATAAAATTATTACAAAAAAAAGAGAAACAAACCACATAGTTCTCCCTCCACCATGCCAACAAGCTTGAGACAACCTAGGAAAACTTTCACACATTTGTTTGTCGATTCTGTGGCTATTGTTGTTGGGTGGATTGAGCTGACATGGGCAACCAAAAAAAAAACCAGAGCAAGAACATGTATATGCAAAACACACAATACAATTAGAACAATTTTGAGCATTTTTTTGTTGTTCAGTCGCATAGTCGATTCCAACTCTTCACGACCCCATGGACAAGATCTCTCCAGTTTTCCTCTGTCCTCTGAAGTTGGCTCAATTTCATGTTCGTTGCATCTATGACACTGTCTAACCATCTCATCCTTTGCCGTCCCCGTCTTCTTTGACCTTCAAACTTTCCCAGCATCAGGGTCTTCTCAGGTGAGTGCTCCCTTCTCATTTGGTGGCCAAAGTATTTGAGCTTCAGTTTCATTATCTGGCCTTCCAGGGAACAGTCAGGGTTGATTTCTTTTAGGATTGACTGATTTGATCTTCTTGCAGTCCAAGGGACTCTCAAGAGTCTTCTCCAGCACCATAGTTCAAAAGAATCTATTCTTTGGCGCTCAGCCTTCCTTATAGTCCAACTCTCGCAGCCATACATGACTACTGGGAATACCATTGCTTTGACCATGCATTTGGGTAGGTTTTTTTTCTAGTCTGCTTGCAATTTGTGAACAAATTCAACAGCGGGATTTTTGCTCCATTTACTAGCATCCTTTTCAATTTTGTGATATTCACTGCCAATGACAAAAGAACCGAGATATGAAAGTGGGTTATGATGGACATACCAGTGTCCTTGAAATGTAACTTGAGAACACAACCCTTCACTGTGTGCACTCGACTGATAATTTTTCTACTTTGAACAGAGATGAGAAGTTTGAATAAGACAGCCCTAATGTATGGGCATCTGGGTACCAATACAAAGGGAAAGATTATCATCTCCCAGCCTAAAGTAGCTCTCCTGGAGCATGGTGAAGAAAAATGAGATAAGTTATAAAACTCTTCCTACACTGAGAAACACTTCAGAAAGACTATCTCATAATAGCAAGGTGAAGGACATATAGTAGACTCACACAGAAAGCCTAATGTAACTCCTGCTTTTCTCTTAGACGGCTACACTCAGATGTAAGCATTTAAGGAACTTATGTCTATATTACACTGCAATAACTACACTCTTTAAAATCCCTTCAGAGCAATGCTGCCAAAAAGCCAGTCAAAGGAAAGCAAAGAACCAACATCTTGTAAGTGAGTATCCTTCTGGGAAGAAATGCTAGTATTCAATTCCTCACTCCGTTGCAGGGGGAAATGAACTCTTGCAGCAATCCTCAATGCAGGGGGTCAAAAGATGATTACAGTGGCAACTAAACTATGAATGGAACCAAATATTAATGGTTATAGCTCAATTGTGGTCATTTTGCGCTGAAAGCATCTGTACTCCAAGGAAACCTCCCTCACAGCGAATGCCTATTAACATAGCCATTCAGCAAAGAGCTATGGAGAGAGTTGAATAATGAGCCCCCGTCCATACCTGCAGAAATAGAAAACTCTTATATTTCATATCTCTTTACCAAGCTGTATGCCATTATTGTTAAAATGCAAATATTCTCTCGGAAGAATGGCATCATTCTGGTATTTCATTCTGCTCCACTTCAAGGGCTCTGAAGTATCAGATGTGGCTAATTCTACCTACCACCGTGTTGCATAAAGTGGCTGGAATGGTATGTACGCAAAGGCCGATTTCTCACTGAGGGTCATAAATGTCTGTCAGGGCTATCCCACTTCAGGCTGGCAGGGAATGTTATAGGATTCAATTATCTTGCCTCCAGAAAATTCCTTCCATGTAGAAAACAAGATCCTTCCTGATGTACATGTATCACCTTTTCACAGGGGAGCATTATATCATATGATTGCTCACCTGAAGTGGTACAGTCCAGACACAGGTTTACCACCTCAATGAGAATTAGACTTTAGTCAGTCTCCACTGCCTAACCATCCCTGTGTTTACAGATATTGTGGAAGAAGTGTTGGCTGCGTTGTTATTCCGTTCTTACTGCATTTGTGTTTAGTTGTAACCCACTTGAGTCCCAGTGAGAAAGGCAAATGATAAATGAAGTAAATACATAAATGTGACTTAAAAACAAAAATAGTTAACTTTAGTAAAGCTTCCCTGACTGGTTGCCTAAAGCTGCTTCTTAAAATGCCTGCAAGAGGGGGTGCTTCCCTGGTTGTCTCCCCACACACAAAAAGGCAGTCAACACTCATGAGAGAAAGGAACTTTCTTTCCAGAGTTCAGGAAGCCCTACAGCGAATGTGCAGCTTGGCGGGGTGTGTGTGTGTGTGTGTGTGTGTGTGTGTGTGTGTGTGTGTGTGTGTGAAGGATGATTAGGTGCCCTGGCTCCTGAGGGAGCGGCAGCAGAGCCCGCAGTAGCAGTGGGGGCTAAATAGTATTTATTTATGTATTTTATTTAAAATACGCTATAAATCCTTCATATGCTATAAATCCTCTTTCTTTCCTGCCATTTCAGGAGAGCTCCAGCTTTGAGAATGGTATTTAATTCCGGTTTCGCTTTTATACGCTCCCAATCTCTCCGCTGGAACCTCCTCCGCAACTATTGACTTTTAAAAGCGCTTACAAGGCACTTTATCACTGTCACAGTTCAACTTTTCTCTTTTCACAATTCCCCGTCAGATTCACAGCCATAAACAGTTCAAGCAGTAAACAGCCGGCTCTCACCCATAAGCAAATGCCCAGACCGGAAGTTCCTCCCTTCTTCTCCGCTTGTCTTTACCCAGCTCCGACATCTTGTTTTTTTTTTGTTTACTTTTAATAAAGTTCTTAAAGCGCGCTCCAGAGAAACAAAACTTTTTCATGCTTCATTTCAAATACATCAAAGGAAATCACTGCTATTCGCTCAGTCCATTCCCCCCTCCTTTACTTTATTGCTTATGAAGTTAGAGGATTAACCTCCTCGTCTTTTTCGCTGGGGGGGGTAGTGCTCTTAGTTCTTTTTCTCTGCATTTTGACAACTCACAGTTAAGCCGATCTTTTCTTTTTCCATTTTTTCGGATGATCGCTTTATTACTCGGTGACGTCTGGTGGCTCCGCTAAACCCCGTGAAACGGGGTCGCTCACGCAGCAAGGTCCATTGGGGCAGGGCATGGCGGGGGCCTCGGTCTCCGACCTCTTGGCCGAAATGGAGACTCCCCCCTAGTATGCCCTAAAGCGCCTCGGATCCGAGCTCCTCTCTTCCTGAGGGGCTCGTTCGGGTCTCCGCTCGTGCGGATTCCCTCCTCCACCGCGGGCGGGCGAGACGCCCTCGGGAGCGACCCGAGGATGCGTCCGCCATTCGCGGGAGCCAAACCGGAAGCCAGGTTTCTTTTACCTTTGATGCACTCAACCATTCCTCTTTAATTTTCCAAAAGAAGAATGTCCTGAATTACAACAGCATCTATCCAATGTGTGTTTTTAACAACAGTGTGCATACGCCTCTTATTAGCCAAAGAGTTCTTGCAAATACTCATCCAAATTTAACCTTAAATATAAAAGGAAAGTCGAATAAAGACCTAATCAGCTGGGAAGATTGTCCATCTATTCCCTTAGAGACTCAGGTTGAAACACTTTCAGTAGTGCATTCAACAAAAGGTCTAATCCATTCTTTTGTTTGGTGTAGTGGTTAAGTGTGCGGACTCTAATCTGGGAGAACCGGGTTTGATTCCCCACTCCTCCACTTGCACCTGCTGATGTGACCTTGGGTCAGTCACAAGCTCTGGCACAGCTGTCCTTGAAAAAGAGCAGTTTGTGTCAGAGTTCTCTCAGCCCCGCCCACCTCACAGGCTGTCTGTTGTGGGGAGGGGAAGGGAAAGGAGTTTGTAACCCCCTCTGAGACTCCAAGTGAAGGGCGGGGTATAAATCCAATCTCCTCCTCCTCCTCCTCCTCCTCCTCCTCCTCCTTTTTGAGCAATTAGCTATTATGCATAAATTGGCACACCTGAAGACTACTCTCCTGGAGCTGACAGGAAAATCGTTCCCTCTTCTGCCTTTATCCTTACAAACATGAACAGTATTGACCAGGTCCTTGCTGGGAGTTCATCAGCTCAGAATCCCTCCAAAGACCTGAATGCAACACACACACACACCCTGTAATAAATTCTTCCACAGCAGGGTCCATTTACCCCAAAGAAGCCATTCCCTTTAGACCTTTTTAAAACCCTTAAGCCCTCAGATACAGAGTTATTTGATTGGTACCTAGAGGAATATGAGCATGGCCAGTCTGACCCTCCACCCATGGAGCCAGTTCATAATGCTCCCCCTTTATATTCAATTCCAACATCTAATAATGCTTCTATCTCTTTGGACATTATTCAGGCCCCAGACTCTATTGAGATGACAGGCTAACATCTAAAAACCCTATGTTGGAATATGATGGGATGAGGTAATAAATCTCATGATTCTGAATTGTCCGCCTTTTTGCAGAAATTTAATATTTTATGTCTCCAAGAAACGTAGATTTTGGAGCACAGCCCCTTGTGCCTCTGTGGGTTCTGCTCCTTTGCTGTTCTAACAGTCAAATCCAGCTAAGGTTGCCAGGTCTGCCCTCGCCACCAGCAGGGGATGGAGGGCCTAGGGTTGCCAGATCTAGGATGAGAAACTCCTGGAGATTTGGGAATGGAGCCTGGGGAGAACAGGGACCTCAGTGAGATACAATGACATAGAATCCACCCTCCAAAATGTCAATTTTCTCCAGGGGACCTGGTCTCTGTAGTCTGGAGAGGAGCTGTAATTCCAGGGGATTGCCAGGTCCCACCTGGAGGTTGGCATCCCTAAATCCAGCAATAAAGGTTGAGGTAGTGAGGGCCTAGCAATTCTGGTCTCAGTAGACCTATGGGTTGGCATTCAGTTGCTGAGCAGTGCGTCCCAGATTGTTTCCAGGCACTATGGATACAGAGCAACCAGATAGGCTCCCTCCTGTTATAAGCAATGCTGGTTTAAGACTTTCAGAGCTGCTTTCTAATTTTCAGCTTCACAATCTCCATGGTACTAAATTTGACTCTTCCCACAGGACTCAGACATATCTGTCTTCCCAGGGTGCCAGCTTCATTGATTATATGTCAGTTTCATCCTCGCTTGTACCCCCCACCCTCTATTACTTTGGGGTAGTTGATAGGGCTGAGAGTGATCAAGGTCCACTTGGCCTAATTTTTAAGATTCTCTGATAAACTTTTTCCACTGATCAAAAAAAAATATCAATGGACTATTGTTTGGTGAAAGGAGAATCAGATGGTCATCCCAGTTATATTCCTCTGTCACCTAGCTTCTAGAGAGTAGAGCTCTTATGAAGTTGTGGCAAAAATTACTGCTGGATAACTCAGATGCCCTAAAACACTATGAAGGGTACAGTGTCATAATAGTGCCATTTTCTTTCTCATTTAGCCTTCATCTATAGCGTCATCAAATAATAAGTGTTAGATTTTAAAAAATAGATTCTAAAAGTGCTAAAGTTTTGAAGTGTTTGATACGATTACAGAAAGAAGAAATGCATATGTTCATGCTACTGACCATAAAAAAGACATTACAGGTGCAAAGGAATGCCTTGTGATAGTTTGGGCCTTAGTAAGGTTGCAAGGCTAAGTGCAAGGGATATGGGGAGTTAGGGTTGCCAGCCCCCTGGTCTGGGCAGGGGTTCACCTGCTGTTGTGGGATCCAATCTGCCCCTGGCTAGCTGGCTGGCAGGGGAAGCCCCTCCCCAAGCCCTGCCCCTAGTGCGACCACCCCCTACCACCCCTCTCCCTCCCTCCTGCTAGATTTAAAGGGTCCTCCAGCTGGTTGGCGGGCCACATGGTCCTGGCCAATCAGTTGAAGCCCTTTAAATCAGGTCAGAGGGGAGGGAGAGGGGTGGCCAGGTGGATGGTTGCTCTTGGGGGTGGGGCTTGGGGCAACCCCATCCACCCCTGGAATGCCCCCCAAATCCCCCTGCCAGAGTGACGAGGGGACCTGGCAACCTACTGAGGAGTTAGGGGAGCACTGGCATCCCATGTGCTGGGATATTACTTATTATTATTTATTAGCTGGAAGCAACATCATATTGCTCTATAAATCGTCAGAAACTCTATGGTAAAACTATAGCGTTTCTGGTGATTCCTAGAGCAACATGATGCTATTCCTGGGTTTTCCCCAGAAGTGGCACCGCACCACATGCAATGATGGCACTGTTTCTTATTTTTCTCTCGCCACCACTTGGAGGAGTGGCAAGTGGTGAGGAGTGCCATAAGAAGGTCTCCCACCACAGCAGGGAACCTGGCCGTGGGGATGAGAATTCACTGTCTTGAGATCGTTATGCTTTAAAATGGCTGCAAACTGTGAGGAATAAAGATACAGAGATGGGCATGGAAGTTGCAAGAGTTTAACAAGAAACTTGAACAAATTGTGGGAAGAAAACAAATGTCCTGACAGATACCAAGGAAGGAGCAAAGAGAAGTAGACAAATACATAATTCACCCTCCTCTAATAGACATGGTACACTGAATGCTGGTGTTGATTGGATGAAATGGAGCTTCTCTGCCAGGACTGGGGAAAGAGAGAAATGGATCGCTGAGTTGGGGACAATGTGGGGCCAGGGGTGGATCAAGCACTCTGTTACCCTCTCCTCCTCATCGATCAAACATTCATTTGGAACATGTAGTCCATCCTTCACCACACAGTGAGGCTGCTCATCAGCTGTCATGCCAGTGCAGCCAAAAGGGGAGCAGCAGGAGGAGTATATGAATGCCCATGAGCCAAACTCCAAAGTTGCTTGAGGGTGGAGGGTAGGTTTCCTCTGCCCCCAGCCCTCCAGGACAGTGGGCGGCCTTCGAGGAAACTTCCTGGTGAGTTCAATGGCCAGTCCACCCTTGTTTGTGATGGAGTAGAATTTCAGCTGAAGTCTCCCAATCTTGTTCTGATACTTTAACCACTATACTACACTAGTTCCATCAGTACGGCTGAAATTACTCTTAATTTGTGTCCCTGGTTTTCCTGCATGTGGACAGGCTGAGTTCACAACAGGATGATGGTGATGATGGTTATAAGAATTTTAATAGTCCTTTTTAGAATATTCAACGTATTTCACATACATTATTTCAGGAGGCTTACAAGAATCTGTCAGCACAGGTCATTAATGATATCTCTACTAAGAAGGGATGAAAGTAGTCTTGTAAGTTGTTTTGAGTTCTGCAAGGGGAAAAGACAGCTAATAAACGTTTTAAATAAATAAATTGTATTTTGAATACCTAATATTAGCTACTAGACTACAAGAATCCTGATTAACTGACAGACAGAAAGTTGCTCCAGAAAGTTCATTAACTATATTAACAGCTAGGAAGTTATTTTAAGTGTTGCATTAAGCAATACCAGAGGTCATTTTGTAAAAAAAGAGGTGCAGGAGCTCATTAGCATAACTTACTAGCATAACTTATTTGCATATGCCACACCCCCTGACATCACTGGAAGTGTGACAGAAGGCAACACACACCGCTCAGGCTCCACTGGACTGTTTTGGATTGCTAGCTATTGGGTGGGGGAAACGTGCAGATGTGTCCTCACAGAGGAGGGAGAGCTTGTACCGGAATAAAACTTGGTCTTAAAGGTGCCACTGGACTGTTTTGGATTGCTAGCTATTGGGTGGGGGAAACGTGCAGATGTGTCCTCACAGAGGAGGGAGAGCTTGTACCTGAAGGCGGGCTGGGGGGGGGCTCTGCAACTTACCTGGCTGCTTCTTGCTCCTCGTAGCCCAACTGAGGGCTGCTGGGAGCAGGGGGTGGGGCTTGTTGCATGTGCCCGCCCCCTGGCCTCCTTACTGCTCCTGTGCGCTCTTGCAGGAAATGACCCCTGAGCAATACATTTTTTAAAACTCCAGTCTCCAGGTGAGACCTGGGTATCCCCTGGAATTATAGTTCATCTCCAGACTACAGAAATCAGTTCAGCTGGAGAAAATGGGTGCTTTGGAGGGTGGACTGTATGGTACTATACCTCACTGATGTCCCTGTCTTCCCCAGGCTCCACCCTCAAATCTCCAGGTGTTTTGCAACCTGGATCTGGCACCCTTACCACTCCTATCCACTGCCAGTGGCCAGGCGGACCTAACAACCCTAAGAAACAGCCTTTGCTATTTGATCACCTTATTCAGAGAAGGGGACCTACTACAAACTCTTAGCTGATACAGGATGGCAAATGATACAGAAGGCAGGAAAAAAAATTGTTATCTCTGGCTTCAACAATAAACATGGCGAATTAAGTAACATGTAACACATTTTCCTTTTTAGTTCATTATTGCTGTAATCTTACCTTCAGTGGTCCCCTCCACTTTTAGAGTATAAAGCAGAACAATCCCTAGAATGTGCTTTCCACTCTACTGGTGATAACTGGTTTAACTAACCTGTCTTTTCCAGTTTATTTTTAATTTGTATGCTAAGATTTGTATGCTGGCTTTACCCCTAGCCTCTTCTGTGTTGTCCCTGTTCACTTAGAGTTTAAATCTACTGATGAGTAACTCAGAGAGAGAAGACAGGCCCCACCTTCCTCTCTCTCCTGGCCAATGATCTCAGCCTTCTGTCCTTACAAATCAGAAATCATGCATTCATTCCTTCATACCTCATTACCTAAAAACTGGGAAGCACAGGGAAAGGGGGGGAAAAGAACTGGGAAGCACAGCACAGGCCTTAAAAAATAATCCTAAAAAGTGATACCACATGAAAACCTTTTTTTCTAGAATGAAATACAATACAAGTGAATCTACATAATCAGCCATGGAAAGCAGAGAACCAAAAAGCAGATGGCCCCAAAAAAATGTTAAGGGAGAGATGTAGAAACTCTTTTACGTGGCGGTGCTGAAATTCTGCAGTTCTCTTTCCCAAGAAGTGTATTCGGCCCTTCCCTCCTAAGTTTTAGGAAACTACTGAAAAATGTGCTTGCTTGCTTGCTCGCTCTGCACCTTTAGGATTTTCATTCTGATCATTAAACCTCATCTCTGGCACTGTTTATTGCTATAATGGGTTCTTACTACCTTAATGTGCATTCATGACAGGTTGAGGAGTATGTTTGACTGATGACTAGCTGATGGGTTTTATGAGATCATTTGATATATTGTTTTCAACACATAAGTTTTTGCTGAAAGGTATGGCAGAAGTTTATATATCAAATAATAAGTAAATGAATATTAAAAAGACTAAGCAGTGGGCATTTGTTCATCCCCAGGATACAGTTGAAGAGCACACGATACAATAACTTGAGCTTAGTGCAACAGTGTTTTGAGATTAGTGCAATATATTTCATTTTTAAGACAGCAGCAGAATCTCTTGAGAATTAGTAGTGTGACCCTCAACAGACTCTCACTCTTCTAAGGCCGTTGGGTTGCATCCAGCATGTTTCCACTGGCAGGCATAGACACCTTTGAAAGGGGATTAGACAGACTCATGGAAGGTAGGTCTATCAGAGGCTGCTAGCCATGGTGACTAAAGAGAAGCTCCACATTCAGAGGCAGTAAACCTCTGAACACCAGTACCAGGAGGCAACAACAGGGGAAGCCATCTTGTTCAACTTCCAGAAGACTCAGTTGGCCACTGTGTGAGACAGGGTGCTGGACTACATGGACCACTGGTCTGATCCAGCAAGACTCTTCTTATGCTCTTAAGGAAGAAGACTTTTCTAGCTCTCCTCTCCAAGGCAGCTAGGGATGCCAGACCCCCTGGTGCGGGCAGGGGTCTCCCAGTTTTGGGTGCTCATCTCCGGCCCCCATTACCAAAACAGGCAAGGAGCCAGAAATAAACGTGCCTACATGACCTGGAAGTGATGTAGGCACATGGGTGAGGTTGGGGGGCAACACTCTGGTTTGGGGGTAAAACTCTATGGTAGAAGCTAATTCTACCATAGTGTTTTGCCCAAAATGCAGAGCATTCCTGATGTGCCTACGTCTCTTCTGGGTCACCTAGGCACACAGCATTTATTTTCAACATCCCACTCCCAGTAAGTTCACCTCCCATCCCACACTGGCAGGTCCAAGGGACCTGACAACCCTAAAGGCAACCCAAAATACCCCCCTCAATCCCGTTCCTGAGGGAGAGGGAACCTTTAAAAACCTTGTACTAGATCTAACCCATTGACTTCTATGAATTTAGAAAGACATAACTGTATAGAAAAATTCTATAGCCTCAATAGCCATGCCATAAACCCACATTCTTTCACACTTCCATGCCAAAAGCCAGACCTCATGGCTACACTTTCTGGCCCACATGCGTCCAGTCATGTACACAATGAAGTAGCTGGAGTTTGGGTCAGCTGACTGCAGGCAGGGTCTCCAAACTTCCAGCCAATCCCACAAACCTGATGTTAGCAACCATGGCAACCAACAATGGGGCACACCCATGCCCACTCGCAATTGGCTAATGGCCACAGCTAATTTGTGACTGGAATTGGAGTATAATTGTTTGATCCCTATGGAAGTGAGTCTCTTAGCTCTCCCTTCCTCCTCTTGTCGTTGTCTGTTTTATGACGCCTGAAATGCTGTCTCTTGGGAAACAAAGACCTGCTTTGTGACTTGGAGCCCATGGGTGCGAAAAGATTGGATTTCCCTTCAAAATCCCTTGGACTATGAAAAGTATGCAGACGGAGAGTGATTTCAGCTAAGCATACCTTTATTTAGTTCAGGACAAAGACGAAGGGACCAGCTCGCAGGCTGGTTATATAGGTTCAGAAAACCCGCCACCAAGTACACCTAAACACACCCCCTACTCCCGATAGGCTATTTACAGTAACCGGGCGACCATTGGTCTCCCGGCTGAGAAGCTGGCCCTTTGATTGGGCCGGCTAGGATCCTACGGACCCATTGTCTTTGGACATGAAGCTATTGAAGAGTTGTGCCTGGCCAGCCCGGGCAAGTCCGGGCATGTCAGGCTGAATACATTACACCCCTCCCCCCTTGGTTCAGAAGGCACCCACAGACGAAGTCCTTCAAGTAGGCGGGTGGCTTCTTGGGGCGCGTCGAGCGTCGGGGCTCCGGGGTAGCGATGGGTTCGGTCTCGGGGGCCCTGGGAGCCGAGGGGCCTGGGACCGACGAGGGCGCCGAGGAGGCAGGACAGTCTGGCACCACGGTGGGAGGTGCCTCGGGTTCCTCACGGAGAGGCGGCTGTGGATCCGGTGCCGGGAGTGGGGCCGATGTGGCAGGCTCTGGGTCCTCGTCCGGATCCTCAGGGTCCAGCTGTAGCGTGCGACGGCGCAGCTGATCTATGTGCCGGTGGAGGATCTGGCCGTCCTCGCTGGAGACCTCGTATGAACGGGGGCCCTTGACCCGTATGACTCGGGCTGGGATCCATTGAGGCCCCCGGCCGTAGTTTCGGGCGTACACCGGGTCCTCTGGAAAGAACCCTCTGGCCGGCTCGTACGTCTCGGTGCCCGGGGCCTCCGGGGTTGCCCGATCTGGGTGTAACCGATCCAGTCGGGAGGCCAGGCGGCGGCCCAGCAGTAGTTCGGCCGGGGAGCGGCCGGTCGTGGTGTGTGGCGTGGTACGCTGTCCGAAGAGAAAGGCTGCTAGTTTATAGTCCCAATCGGTGGAGTCCAGTCGGCGAAGTGCGTCCTTTGTGGTGCGCACCATGCGCTCCGCCTGGCCATTCGTGGCAGGGTGGAACGGGGCGGATCGGACGTGGCGGATCCCGTAGTACCTGGTGAACGCCTGGAACTCGGCAGAGGTGAACGCGGTCCCATTGTCCGTGACCAGCGTGTCGGGGATCCCTTGGCCGCTGAAGATCCTCCACATGGCCCGGATGGCGGCCTGCGA